>NC_056747.1:1277227700-1277527700 GCF_019279795.1 Protopterus annectens
TTCAGCCTGATATGATGCTAGTCTTCCTTAGTGGGAATATACTTTCTTGACCCAGTCAAGGCCCATTACATTACAGCAGGCTCGTTTCAGCTGTTTGCTGAATAAGAACCTTGGTGCAGTGTATTTGTGCCATTGTAATCTAGACAGCTGTATGTACATTTTTTAAGTGTACAGTGCAAAGACCAATTTCAGCTGTAGGGAGCATTTGTAAGGCAAGATTAGAAGGTTTTGTTTAGTCCAGCTCACTTTCTGCTTTTCCAGTTTGAGTAAACATCTCACTTTTCCACGCTGTACACTGAAAGTTGTAATAATGTGGCAAGGCTGTTGTACTGGGAATTGTGCAAACATTATAATATTGAAGTAGCTGAGAAGCATTGGAAACATGAGCCACAAAGCATTATAGAAAATGATGGTTTATATCATATGGGATCACCCATTACTAAGAGTTCAAAAAATAGATGTAAGAAAGCCAGACATAGTAGTCCATGAAAAGAAGACAAAAGTAGCATTGATCATTGAAATTGCTACAACCAGTGACTAGAGTGAATTACATACAGAAAGAAACAAAGTCATAAAATACAAGGATGTGCAAGCAGAAACAAAGGTCATGTGGAAGAAAGACACTTAGTTCTAATAGTAGTAACAGCAACAGGTCTTATAAAAAAGAATTTACAATCATACTTAGATATGTTACAGATATATGTAGCTCTGCATGAATTGCAGAAGGAGTCGATACTGGGCACATTGCAGGTGCTACTAAGACCACTTGTGATTAACATCAAACAATACTAATTTCATGAACTTTAATCATACCTTCATTTAGGAATTGGGTCCATTCTCATCATGGTATTAGAAATCCAAAAGACCTGGAGAAATTAAACCTAGAGAGGTACTAATACAGAATTGTTGGTGCTGTGAAGAGCACTTCTGGCTGACATCAAAGGTTGATATTAATTTCACAAACTTTAATCATACTTTGACTTAGAAATGGGGTCCTTTCATCTCATGCTATTAGAAACTCAAAGGATTTGGAAAAATTAGTTTATATATTTATTTATTGACATTTGTCAACCAGGAAAACCCACTGGGTTGAAAACCCATTTTCAGGGGAGTCCCAGAGAGGAAAGCTCCATTTACAAGAAATATTTAAGACCATCCCTGGGATTCATTAAGCTTGCTCCATGCGCCGAAGTAGCATCGGCGCTCTAGCACCAAATATGGCCATTGAGCGATTCAGGTAAGAGCTGTTTTTACGTGCACTACCAGCATACGCCAGAGCTGCGCAGCTCCTGGCGCATGTATGCTAATTACCCCATGCGCAGCAGTGTAGCATGCAAATGAAAGTATATAGTGATTCATGAAGTTGTGCAGGCGTAGCGTAAGCATGTAGAAATGTAAACCAAAAAAATTATTTGCATGTTGTCAAACATAAAATCAGAGCCATGAAAGCAGACCAAACTTGCATGTTATAATGTTAATATATGCCAATGGCTAAATATATAGCCAATGGCATTAAACAACATGCACAACATATAAAAAATAACATTTAATTTCATGGTCACACCAATGCAAAGTAAAACCGCAGTGCATCGGTGCACAAACGGGATCATAATGAAATTGGATGTCATAAAACTGTAATGTAACGCAATTCATGATATCCCCATAATAGTGAATGGCACGCATGTTACACCACAACCATGGCGCAACGGTTGCTAAGGGACTGTGACAGTGTTCCATGCGGTAACTAGGAATTAGCAGTCTATGCCATGCAAATGAGTCAAGTAATACTGAATCGCAAACGTCCCACCAGTGTAAGGATGTACCACACGGCATAGCATTACAGCACCGAGGAGTGGCCTGGAGGTAAACATGACATCAAGAGAGGTGTGCGCCACCATATCTGCAAGCACATTGGATCATTGCTAATCCATGTTGGGTGTTGCTAAGCAAAGCCGCAGGATAGGGGTGTGGAAGTAGTCATAGCTTTGCTTAGCTGAGCACACAAGGTAACTGAAAATTCATGTGAAAGTGGATGGAAACGCACACGAAAGCCAGTAAACGGATGTGCGCGGTGCGCACCACAGCTGAAACAGGAAGGATACGGGAAGACAATAAGGAAATGCTGCAGCATGGTAATTGGAGTACAAATGAGTAATTAACATCTAGGAACTCACAGTGGGCCATAGACAACAGCTAACAAGGCTGCTAGCAGCTACCTGCAGAACAGGAAAGGGGAGGTGCCATACAGCTTAGAAAAGAGAACTGTCACAGCAGAACAAAGTAAACTTGCTGTAGATCAGCTGCATAACACATTTCCCAACACAATCCTGGGTTGTGGAAGCACAAAACAAGAAAGGCGGCAGCTGGATGCATGCCTGACAATGGGAGGTAAATCGGGTTGAAAATAGAAGTAAAGGGCAATAGATGAATCACGGCAGTCAAGCGTAAGTCAACACCAAAGGCCCCATAATAGCAGTACCTGCTGTAAAACCACTAATTAAGATACCCTGCAGCTGGAATAGCACAAACACACCCAATTACACCAGCATCATCCATTGCACAATAGTATAAAGTGGGAAAACCCCACACACACACACTTGTGTATTCCCAGACACTCTGCACCATTGGTGTATACAGACAGGGAACTTTTAATATGTATATGTTAGGGGCTAGTAAACCAACACAGCTGAAATGGAGCAGGAAAAACGGTACTTCAAACGACCAAAAATATAAGGAAATTTATTAAAGTTTGTTAAAATAAAGCGCTTTCGTCTGGTTTAATGACACAGACTTCTTCAGACTGAAGAAGTCTGTGTCATTAAACCAGACGAAAGCGCTTTATTTTAACAAACTTTAATAAATTTCCTTATATTTTTGGTCATTTGAAGTACAGTTTTTCCTGCTCCGTTTCAGCTGTGTTGGTTTACTAGTTCATGTTTAATTTACTTGTCTTCTATATGTTAGGGGCTGCCATAGCTTTGATTCACCAGCATGTGTTGGAGACTGACGGTAGTGTGGAGGATGATGCTGACAACCATCTCAGGCACTGGAGGAGGAGACAAGTGTTCAGACCCAGGGTAACCTACCAGTTGCTACATGATCTGGAGATAGTAGAGTGTTACAGGGTGGACAGGGACATCATACAGCAACTTGTTGAGCTGTGCCAGCCACGCCTCAGGGCCAGAAGAAACAGAGGGGAACCCATCCCAGTGGAAATGAAGGTATGTGTAAGCTTGAGAATACTAGCCACAGGTACCTTCCAAAGGCCAACTGGGGATATCATGGGGATCTCACAGGCATCAGCATCCAGGGTACTCCACCGGTTCCTGGATGCCATGTTACCACATGCCAGTGAGCACATACACTTCCCCCGAATGCAGGAGGAGTTGGCCAGCAATATGCATCTCTACCACCATGTGGCAGACTACCTGGAGGTACTGGGTGCAATAGATTGCACGCACATACACATCAAGTCACCAGCCAGTGAGCAGGGTAGCCGCTACATAAACCGCAAGGGATTCCCCTCCATCAACTACCAGGTCATGTGCAATGTCCAGGGCATTATCATGGATGTGTGTGCTGGCAGTCCTGGAAGTTATCATGACTACCTCATCTGGCATGCCTCACAGCTCTATCAGGCATTTGCCAGGGGGGACATCCCATATGGCCACCTGGTGGAGGATGCTGGCTATGCACTGGAACCGTGGATTATGACACCCATCAGAAATGCACACACAGCCACTCAAGAATGCCATAATGAGGCACATGCAGAAACCAGAATCATCATAGAGTGCATGTTTGGGATGCTGAAATCACGGTTCCATTGTTTGGACATATCTGGTGGAGCCTTGCAGTACTCTCCAGGAATGTGTGCCCACATCTTCATAGTATGTGCCATGCTACACAATATGATCCTGCGGAAACAGCTGCAGCAGGGACAGAATGGTGAAGGTCTTCACAGCCCACCACCATTGCCAAGGGACCCACAGGCACAGGGGGGTTCAGACCATGAACACCCTGTGCTAGCCCCAGTAGGCAGACGGAGGAGTGCCCATGCCTTGGCAAAGAGGGAACATATAGGACACACTGACAGTGTAGGCACTCATGGACTGACACCCTTCTCCACTTGCACACACAGCAAACATGGATGGCACACACACACGACCACCTGTAAATTGTCATGTATAGGTGGTCTACTGTGTGCATCCTACATAAGTAGCCCTCAACTATTGTACACACAACTGCCATTGGCACAAGGTAAGTCAATACCTGAACAGTATATTAAGCTATCAGCATGTGTCCATACTGTATGTACAGGTTCATAGATACATAGGTAGGTACATGCCCAACCGCCGAGGCCACTCATAAGCATAGGCAAACCGTGTCTGCTGTCGCCACCCCATCGATCAACTAACTGTCCCTCTGTGGAGCAAAGCCACTTACGGGATCCCTGGGGTGTAGCTACTGTTCACCACCCACTCTGCAAGGATTCCCCGGAGTGTTAGTGAGGGGTTTTGTATAATGTAATCAGGGAGGTGTTTCCAAATAATGGGGAGTGTCCCTGACAGGAATCTTCACAAATGTGTACATGTTACATAGTATACCTTAAACACAGCTTGCATATATAGGTAGTTCTCCACAGAACAATAAACATGTGGAACACACAACCGCTGAAATGTGCATTCATCACCCTTGCACTACCATTGCCTGCTCTGAGAGGTAAGATATCACTGCCAGGATTAGAGCACGCAGCCATGTACACATTCATCACAATAACATACCACTAAGCTACCTGAGATGTACCAATGGCAGTCATGTATACTGACAGGATAAAACACAAAAGGTAGAATTGTGTTGAAATAGGACAAACCGGCATGTACACAATGAAAGGTGTATGTTATATATATATATATTTATATATATATATATATATATATATATATATATATATATATATATATATACACACACACACACACACACACACATCATATATATATATATATATATATATATAGAGAGAGAGAGAGATATGTCAATATTTGGGGATATACATATATATGTAGATATATAGATAGGTTAACAATATCAACATAACCATGGAGGTACATATAAATGGGATACCTACCACATACTGACTGCTTTACATACTGACGTACGTAATCGCGAGGCTTAAGGTCCGAAAGAAGACAGTACCGGAACACCAGATGCGCAAGGTGTAATCTCACGATGTTAATGGACAGTTAGTCAGTGCTTCTGGTGTTGCGGTTTGGGTAGGTTACTTTGCGTATGTGTGTTTCTTAGGGCTGTAGTGTGTGTAAGGGTGTGTTCTGTGTGTGGTGTGTGTTGTTGGGGGACTGTAATATGTGGTTGTGGGTTAGCTTTGTGCATCTGTTTGCGCAACCTTGGATGCAGAATATTAAAGTAGGGAGTGGTGTGTGGGGCATAGACATCTACATGGGGTGTGTAGAGGGGCTTGGCCACCTGCTCATATGTAGTGGAGGATGGTTTGTTTGGATGTGTTGGGTAGCAGTGTGTCTGTGTGTGCATGTGTGTGTTCCATGTTCGTGTTACCTTCACGAGTTACTGTCAATGTCGGTAATGTGGGTTATGGGAGTCTGTTCCTGGGATTGTGTGCATCAGAACACTGTGGTTTCGGAATTCTGTAGGTCTCCCGTATGCAGCAGTTGAAGTGTTCACATATGTGTATAACAGACCATAGCAATCACACATTCCGCCACCACCAACCTTTATGAACAAAGGATATGGAGAGTATATGTCTATACACCATTACAAATATGTGCTATAGACATGAGCCAATGATAGTGTTACCTCCTGTCCCACTTTGTGAGGGACACTCCCTCTTTGGGCAGTTGTGTCCTGACAAAATATATTAAACGTGACAAATGTCCTGAGATTGTAGGACATAATTATGTCCCATATGTACTGTAATAGTTGCATACAATAGTTATTTCTGTATCTAAAGTACCTACATGGTACAGGAAACAGAATAAGCTACTAGACTGCTACAAGAATAAGCTTATAATTAGGCAAGAAAGGAAAGTTCTATCCCTTCTACTGACCGTGGGTTTGTGTTGGCCTGTAAAATCTGATGTGTGTCCCGAAAAGGACCCACTATCTACATATGAAAAGGTGGCAACCCTAGCCAAAGAGGGTCAGTCACCAACACAACTACGATGACTGCAAATACCTATAACAGAAATACACAGCTATCATGTAGCAACACATTATTACATTCAGATGTATTACCGAAGAGATTCAAGGACTAACATCACCTGCATGCTATACAGGAACCACATAACAGTGCCTTAATGAATCAGCCTGCAAATACCATTGTATTAGTCCACAAAAGGATAGGTGTTCAAATAGGGAAGGAACCCTCACGCACATAGCGATTATGTATAAAAGCAGTTCCTACACACCTGCATTTGCTAAGCACACCCACCATCACCCCCACACCCAAACATATTACAATACAAACTGTAATAACATCACAAATCATTCACACACTGTACGACATCTGCAGAAGCCTTAACATACCTTGTCAGAGACACACTAACATGGCCCTAAGTGAAATAGCGGCTTTTATACAATAGAACAGCTGCTGATGTAATAGGGTTTGTTTGCACTAATCCCGTTTCAGAGGGTTGTGCGTACACCGGGATGTGTTAGCAATTAATGAGTAACAGCACAGTATGCTACACTTGTACACCAAATCAAGGATGTCTGGTGAGCACACTGTACACCACATAACAGTTCATGCATAGCCATATGGCCTTGAGCTGGCCAAACATCCTTGCCAGACTTAAACATCTACAGAAGTATCAGGTACAAACAAACCCTGCATAAGTAGCACTGTTCTGAAATATAACAGCTGTACTCACATGTAGAACTAAATCGTGTAGCCATTACACACAGTCCATGGGAGTCATGAAGCTAATATATCTCTGTGTGTCTCCATATAGCTGTTAAAATATATCTCAATAACACATCTGGGCCATCTCCCTCGAAAGTAAGGCAAATGGACAACGCTAAAAGGAGTACTCACTTATATATCACTGTTGCCATGGTATCAGCTAATGGAGTAGCGGCACAGCTGATGTGCATCCAATTAACTACTTTGGAACAGCAATTTATGGCCAGGATACCACATGTTACCGATATGTAACTAGAAAAGGATGTGTTATCACACATTCAAACCATCCATATATACCAGCGGAACATTACAAAGAACATTGAAACACAAACCGAAAAGGATTGAATCAACTGTTAACGATACATCGGGTTACTAATAAGGTATGTAGAACAGTCAGTATGTCTGTGTATGTAGTACTATTCTGTAGTATTTAAAGTGCACGCAATCCATATAGTGGAAACAGTTATCTTGTAGTGATGTATTGCTGAGCATAGTAACGCTTGTAGTATTTGTGTGTACTGCTGTAGGTCACAAGGCAAACACCGCATACACCACAAGGGATGGTATATAAGGGCTTTGAACAGAAATACTCCTCACCAGCCGACGTCAGTGGCAGGGTTGGTCCAACAAGTATGTGCTATAACAGTGGATAGTATATGTTGATATATTGTAACTGTAGCCATATGTATGGATGTAATACAGAGAATAACATGTGGAAGGTTGGGCCAGTGTGCAAGTATGTTTTGCATTGTGGGATATTGTGCCAATAACTGTGTAATGTACAGTATTGTAGGCAGATATGTATTACAAGCTACATAACATTACTGTAATGGTAGGCAAACATTAGTTATGTCAATTGACATTTACAATACACAATAACAGGATACATATGTCTTTTAGTGAGCCAACAGTTTATCAGCATGATAGCAAAGTAAAATGGAAGAGCTATTTAACTATCCATGCACATAAGACATGTAATATGTGTAAAGGGAGGTACTAGGCTGTCTTACCAAAGGTGTCTGTAAGCCTAGCTAGCGTGTGTTGTCTTTCATCACCCCCATAGGTTGGTTCCCCGTGCCTCTGAATGGCAGAGCCAATAGTTCCCTGTGCCTCTGTCCAGCAGAGCCACTGCAGAGATCCCCGAGTACATGTCTGTCTCCCATCCACACATCAAGGTTTCACTTGAAGAGTGCTCATGAGGGACCCTGCCTGATTTACATTGGAATCACGTTCCAAAGCATAGGGAGTGTCCGGGTCAGGAATCTATCCGTTCAGCATGTCCTACTCATTGTTGTGGTTAGGTGTATATCCCTAGAGCATGTGGCTCTCAGGGGCTTCTGTTTAGGTGGAGAATATCCAGCAATACATGGTTGGACATGGGCCTTGTATGTCAAGCAGAGATCACCTGTGAGTATGCGGTATGCAACTGAGTGCAGCTGGAGTTTTGTAGGTTGGGCTGAATAGGTCATCTGTTTGAGGTCAGTAATTATCTTGGTGTGGTACTGGTGTGGTCTTCCAAGCTGCTGCAGTTGTCTTGTAAGGTATATCCCAAATGGGGTGGTGTATCCTTTAATGGGTCTGATATGACATGTGTAGAGTCACAATGGCCCCTCTGATCTGAATGCAAACCCATTAGAGATTAGGGAGGCCATGTAGAAGGATATTCTAACCACCTTGTCATTATGGGTATCGAAGGAGAGATTGCTATCTACTGGTGTTTCCGGATCCCGTATTACCTTTTTTGTATTTAGGGGACTAGCACCTATGTGGTAGTCTGTGGGTAATTAGTTATATCCAAAGGGGATGACTATGCACTTTTAGGCATTCAGCTTGACGCCATGATATTAACACCAGTTATCCGTCTCAGTGCAACCCTTCCAGAGGGTGCCTGTAACAGCTGGGGAAACAATTATGTCCCCTAGTTTGCAGTTGTCTGCAAACCTTTTCAGTCAAAGCCCTCCTGTGCTTGTCTGTATGTCAGAGAAGTATATACTGAACATGAGGGGTCCTAGGACTGAGCCCTGGGGGATGGTAGTTGTAACTGGTATACAGTCGGACCTAGGGTATGCAACTCCTACTGTGTGTGTTCTGTCAGTGAGCCACTTTGCAAACCATCACATGACGTACGGGTTAATGTTCAGGCGGATGGGTATGTTGATAATACCAGAAGGAGGAATGGTGTTGAAAGCCTATGAGATATCTAGGTAGGCTGTGTGGACCTCCTTACCCTCATCTAATGCCTTGGTAACTGTCTCTAAGAAGCCCACCAGGTTTAGGAGGCATGGTCCAGCCTTAACAATGCCAAACAGGGAGGGGTCAAAGGTTGGGAGGTACCCAATGTTTCTGTGACTGTGATCCATGATGTGCACCATAGCCTTGCAGACCAGGCTAGTCAGGCCTATAGGGCAATAGGTCCAGTGGTCCGTTGTGGCACCACCTTTGTGGAGTGGGATAACTGTTGCTGTGTGCCATTCAGGGGGCAATATGGCCGATGTGAGGCTATTATTGGACATGGTGCATAGGTAAGGAGACAGTACGATCCGAAGTTCATGTAAAACACAGCCTGGGATGTTGTCCGGTCCCATGGATGCTGTGATATTGCCTTTAGAGTGTGCAGCTTTGAGAAGGATCTGCCAGGATGTTGCCAATATCAATTGTTTCTGTAATGTTCGTGCCTTTGTGCTGTAACTCAGAGTAGATCTGGTTGTTGACATTGAGGCTTTGTGGTTGTTGTTGGTATTAGTTGCATTATAGTTTTCGTAGCTAGCTTTGGAGGATCCTATAAGGGATCTCGCCTTCTTAACTGAGGCTGGCCAGGGATCTCCTCCACGCATGGTATTGTACTCTCGTTTGCAACATTGTCTTCCTCCTGTAGTACAACATGTTTATGGCAGGGGACCACCAGATTGGTTTAGTTAATTATGAGTATAGTGTCCTGGTTCTGTTTGGGATAGCACAAGCCATGCACTCCTGTAAGTGCTTATAGAGTGCATTTGTGTAGGATTCAGCAGTTGTAACAGTACTATCCATCTGCATGGGTGTCATGACGTCCACCACGTCTGCCTTAAGAAGTATGCAGTTGGCCTTGTAGACATATTATACTGGGGTTCCCTTAATGGGGGGGTAGGTGCGGGATGTGGATATCAACGGTGTTCAGCACATGGTCTGATCGGACCAACGACGAGTTGGCTTCACGTGTGGAGCACCAGTCACTCATGTTGGTAATGACTAGGTCTAGGATATTGTTGCCCCTGGTGGGTGTGTGGATATGTTGAGTCAGGTCATTGGTGTTTATGAATTCCAGAAACCATTGAGCTAAGGTGTTGGTACACAAGTAGTTTTCCCAGTTAATGGTGGGTAGATACAGTGAGGCTTATGTGATGAGTGTGGTGTTGTGCGACTGTGTACCTTCTCCACATGACAGTCAGGGTCAGGCTTGGTTCGAGAGACATTTACCTCCAGTTTGGCTAGATGAGTGCATCTCTCACAGGTTGTAGTGTTGGGTGGTAGGCGGAGAGGCTTGTCTGTGTACCTGAGGAAATGTATACATTGACTCAAGATGTCCAGATTCATCAGATAGACAGGTGAGAACACTGGCAGTTGACTCTTAGACATGCCTGAATATAGAACTACATTCACCTAGATAGGTGAGGAAAGTGAGTACAACAGCTACATTACTCTACGCAAGTGAAAAAAGTATGTACAAAACCTGTTCACCCTTACCTGTAGGTGATGTGGAAGATTGAGTGCTATAGTAATCATTAGCTTACGTACTGTTTACAAGTCCTGAACAAGTGCTTAGCATGAATAAGCAATCCAGATAGGGTCTTGGATAATATAAAAACACGGCCCCCTCCCCCCAACAGGTACACAGGCATATATCCATGTACACCACAGGGCCCTTGTACCCACAACTATGCAGGTACAAGCTGCACTCAGTCTGCATGGGACCTGCCCACATCACAAGTTGTATCATACACATATGGGAAAACAAGATGCTCTCCACATACACATAATGTAAAACATAGCTCCATGTCAGGTTGTGTACACACTGAATGGTGCACACCAACAGGTATCACAACCCAACAAAGGGGGAGACACCACTGATAATGGGAAGTACTGCACTACTACCCTGCTGAGTCTGGTCTGGAAGGCCATGAACCTTGATCACTTAAGTGATGTCAGCAATACAGATGTAGATGACAGTATGGTTGATGTCACACTGCATATCATAACCTTGCCAGGTCATAGGACATCATCACCCATACTGTGTATCACCTACACTTGATATACTAGATGTACATTCCTATGTCACAGGAGTGTTTTGCAACAGGACTGCTGGCAGAAACAACACTACAGAATGTGTCTGAATAATACGCGATCATCACACCAGTGCCATCTACAGTATGTCAGGGTTAATGAATTATATTCCCCCTCATTGTAGTCCATACCTCACAGACAAACAGAAGGCATCTGCCTATTGAAGTATGTGAATGACTATGACAAAGGAGCAATAGCTGACTCGCATTGTCACCCCTATGTTAATAACCCTGTACCCATGAATTACCACCTAGGCAGCGGTCATCATAATGGACACGTGTGTGAGGGATGCAGCTGGACAGTTGTCTTTCCTGTGATAGCTACTTTACCACACCTGTCAGGGAGTCATATGTGGCAACCCTAATAATAATAGGGTGCCATTCATGAATATAGAGATCATTGTCCAGCCATACATACAACTCAAGTGACCCATATCAGATCACATATTTCCTTTAAGGGGTATTGGCCATGTGCAGATGGCCTACACCAGCCTTCCCATTCCCCATCCCCACGATGTAGCATGATGCATACCCTGAATAAATCCATGTCCAACCCAGTGATGTTGGACATGCTACATATACTCATCTTGATCTCGAACACATACTTCATGGACATCCACCTACCACATGCTGGACAGATCCTTGTCCCATACACTTGACATAGTCCTGCCATACTATGCATTCCTGTCTGTCAAAGCTGCACATCGCTCCCCTCTCAGACATGGTGTGATGACCGCATGGTAACGCATGGTATATGTATCATTAACCTTGTGGATCAGTAATGTGGCACTGCTCCACCTGGCCCCACAGACCAGCCTGTCAGCTACTGCCAGGTAACCTTCCATCCTAGATGCACACATGGCCCATGGCAAATAGCTCACTAGTTGACTTTGACTGTACATGCCATAGTTGATATCCATCCCTGCAAATACCATCTGGCTAGCCAGTGTCCCATATGTATCACATGTGCAACACAGGTGATAAATGGCAGGATGTTGAATTGTTGTACAGTGCCGTGTAGATGTATATGGCAGAACACATACATGTAAAACCTTATGTGAGCATGTCTGCAGGCTCACAGGTCATGTCTGTTAAGGCAGTGTAAGTCCTTATATGTGACATATACACTGCATCAAGTTCGACTGCATTAATATTGACACATCCAGCCATGTGCTGATAGGTAGGAATACCAGTACAGGCAAATAGACATGCCCACATCAAGACAGCAACCACATGGAGTATGAGCAATGTAATCAGGTGACACACACACACACACACACACACACACACACACACACACACACACACACACACATATATGGTGATAATATCCACTCAACATTGAGTGTCACATGTGTGTGACACAAACACGTCAGTGTCATGTAGGTTTGCAAATACAACTATTTAAACTGAAGTAATGTGATACACATGTATGTTCAGCTGTAGCTCTGTATGTCTCTGAGGTACTGTGATCTGTCTCCATCATTATGTCTTCCAGGTATGCCGCGTGAAAGGCTTCCTTCTTTTACACGCTTGGAGGATGAAGCCCTCATCCCATACCTACTCGATAATCATTACATCCTGTTCAGCCATGTGCCTCAGGATGCACAGCAGTGGGATGCCCTGTGGATGGATCTTCGCAGGAGGGCTAATGATGTGGGTGGCCACAACCGCACATATCAGCAGGTGCGCAGACACTGTACAGACCTCATTAGATGGGCGAAACAGTGTGCAAATGCAATCGCCAGGGAACAAGGTGCAACAGGTGGTGGACCACCAACCCAGCCCCCACTCACACGTACCGAGGAGCTGCTGGCCAACCTGTGGACACCTGCATCACCACATCCACAAGGCTTAGCCAATATTGTGGAGGTGAGTGTCTCTCAACCACTGAGCCTGGAGTTGCCTGGTAAGTCAGTACTGCACCTATAACAACTATATTCCATATAGCTGCATGTGTCACTGTACAATATGTAATGTAGCATCATATGCAAGGCATGTATACACACATGCCGCATACTATAGTATGCTACTCTGTGTATGCACACATGTACATACACCATAGTATAGTCTAATGTACTGGTGTATGTGTTATGCACATTGCTCCCTGTAGCCTTTATATAGGGGTAAATTATGCTCATACTGCTGTGTTACTCCTATTTAAGTACCTCTGGTGTTCTGCAGTGACAGCAGCCCATTGCAGGTGAGAGTGTTATTAATTATCAGGAACCGTAATGCACAAATCTATCTGCCATGTGGCCATTAACAACATGTACACATAATGTATGGTCCTGTCACAATATACAGGTCGGACTTGCAATGCATCACAATGACTATCCATGTGCCACACTTGCAAACTATGTGAATCATCTCACCAACATGAATCCTCACAAACTTTATTGCCAGATGTGTTGACAGCTGTGCATATAATGGTGGAGGTGCTATTCACTTTAGGAACATACAACAGATCTGATCTACACATGTGGTGAATACAAACAGTACTACACAGTGGGCTGGAGTATGGCCAGCGCACAGGTTTCACCGGTGTGGATCATAGCCCTGCTATGAATGTCACACAATGTTATGTGCTATATTGACATGTCCATGACATCTATTGGCCTGGCTGCTACACTGCCTACCTAACCTGAAAACATATCCCACATACCACCCTTTATCTGCATAACCCTGTTGTCAGTGAAGCATATATGTCATATGGGACAACACAGACATGTGAAATAGATGTCCATCACTATAATTTGGAAAACATATGTACACAAATGGCCATGGAGGATGGCCAGAGACATGGAGCAACACACACAGTAGAAGTGTTGTGCATGTGTGTACACCCTGTCATACAATGGCTACACATAATTCAGCTATGGCCTTTGTATAATGGTCATAATGTAGATGTGGAACGCTAGGCATCCTACATGCCTGTGTACATCTTGTGTAGGCATAATATCAATCCACCACATAGGATATGTTGAACATCTTGAGGGTGTTGCAACATGACAACAGTTACCTGTACAGTATCCACATCAGGCCACAGATACAGTACATTTCCATTGCTGGTGATGGACATAAATGCCATACTAGCTCCTCGTGTGTGTGTGTGTGTGTGTGTGTGTGTGTGTGTGTGTGTGTGTGTGTGTGTGTGTGTGTGTGTGTGGCACACAGATGTCATGTGGGACATGGTGTACCGACGTGTTCGCCATGTCTGCCCATAGTTGCCAGGCTGCAGCAATATGGTTGCAGATGTGCAGGTGTGTCATCCGTATACCCATCAGTGACCTGTGTCGCAACTTCCAAATCATGGTTTAGTGTGTATACACCTCAGTGACGTGCGTCACATTCCATGTATGCATGTCATTGCACACATCAGTAGATCACATGTCATACTACATGTGATTATCAAGGCCATATGCCACACATCAGGCAGGTGTACTGTTAACCTGTGCTGGTCCACATGGTGTAACACAGGGATGTATGCTAACCACTACTAAGATTGTGTAATTTGCATGCCATCTGCTATCACACATGCATGCTGTTGTGTGCAACTTAGGGATGTATGATAACTACCACTATTATTGTCTGCGCTGCATGCCGTCTGCCATATCACATGCATGTTGCATGCCTTCTGTCATATCACATGCGTGTGTGTGTGTGTGTGTGTGTGTGTGTGTGTGTGTGTGTGTGTGTGTGTGTGTGTGTGTGTGTGTGTCTATTGTATAGATTGTAATGTACAGTTCTTGTCTTCCCTCACAGGTGATGTAGGTGCATTGCCCTCCTGCGGTACATCAGATGTTAGTGTCCCCACAGACTCTAGCAGTGATGATGAATGTATGATTGGGTCACAGGCAGAGTTGTCAGGGGCAGGAACTGTGCCATTTGTTGCCATTCCATCTATATCCACCTCATCCCCGCACACAGGTCCCATACCTGCACATACCCCATCACCAGTGGCCATAGAGGAAGGACAGTTGGCACGAGGTAGCTTGGAACAAGAAAGTGTGGGAGCTATGGAAGGTGTGCCTGCACACCATGGTGTCAGCCAAACTGCTGGTGGTGCCCCACACAGGCACGTGGCCAGTGCTGCTCATAGGAGGACCTCTGGTCAACATGCTCCTGCACGACAGAGTACAGCAGCTGGTGTCACGAGATGCATGTTTCAGGCTGTAATGGAGGCACAGGCATGTGCTGAATGGTGCAACAGAGAAGATCAGAGGCTACAGAGGGCTGCTGTCCATTCTTTAAACAACAGCATCCAGGCAATGTTTAATGCTCAACAGCAGATTGCTGATGCTTTGTATAGACTGTTGGGTGACATGGTTGGAGTCCTTGACCATGGCATGACAATTTGCGAGCATGAGCTGCCTGTGTTGGAACATCTGGTAGGAGTGAGGCATCGGGCACGTGGATGTAGGCCTGCTACATTACCTGTGTCAGGTCTACATGTACAAGCTACCTCACATGCCCGCTCCTATAGTGGCGGTAGCAGCAGCAGCAGTGCATCTTCTGCTGTGCTGTCCACACCACGACACAGCAGGCCACGTGCACATGGCCCAGGATGGTCCCAACAGGGACATGGTTCCAGTGGACTAGTGACATCAGACAGTACCCAATCTACGCCTCTGTCTGGTAGTGCCCGTGCAACCCCTGGCTGGCACAGGTCACATGTCTTTGGCCAGACACCGTGAACTGTAAAACCTCACCTGTACAGTCTGCAGCTGTCAATAATATCCCTGTGTAGGCCAGACACATGGGAGAACTGTGTGGAGACATACACGCACACACTGGACACATCTGTAGGGCACCACAACACACACATGCATAACATCCACACACGCCCAATTAGATCAAAGGCCCAAACCCATACATATGATGTCATCCAATGGTGCAGCCTAGGCCTCTGGCAAACATTAACACCCTGTGCATATGATGATGCCTGTGCCGCATTCCTGACATCCACACCATCAGTGCAGGGACATGCCCATATGGTCTGATGCACAGGGTGAACAGACTAGGATGATATGTGTAGTTTACAAATGTTGATGACTGTTGACAGTCAGCAAATATACCGTGTAGTACAGGTGTACAATACTGTTAACAGTATGTGTCTTGTGTAACAACAGTGCAGCCTAGGCCTCCAGCAAACATTAACACGCTGTGCATATGATGATGCCTGTGCCACATCCCTGACATCCACATCATCAGTGCAGGGACATGCTCATATGGTCTGATGCACAGGGTGAACAGACCTAAATAAAAGGATACTCTTGTAGCATTATAGTTGCTTATACTGTTACCTATAACATTTAGGTGTTTCAGAGGAACATAATTGTTTCATGCTACTACTACAGACAATATAGGTAGTCTTTGCCCTAAATCACAGGACATTTGCCTTAATTACAGTTATTATGCAGGACACAACTGCCCACAGGGGAGTGTCCCTCGCAAAGGTGGACAGGTGGTGACCCCATACTTTTTTTTCTATCAATCTTCTAAGGTAGTCTGCGGAACATGCGCTTTCTCTCACTATCAAACCTCTCATATGAATGGGGAAGAATAAACACTGAATCAGGGACACTGCATAATGACCTCAGGGACACATTTAGAAGGTTGGTGCTATTAACCTGACACATTGACGGACACAGAGCACATATGTATTCATAAACATTTTCTGAGGTGCATGCAGTTTATGACTCTTACATGTTGTCATTATTCATTATGTGTATTCCACCACCTTTCCTCCTAATATCACTATTCTAGGATGGTTTAGTTGAGACTGTGTTAGGATGCTGATTCGTAATCACGGACATCCCTGGTAATCTGGGACAGTTCAATGATATGGTCCCTATGTATTCCCCCAATGGTTTACGGACTGTCCAGTAGATGTGCTCTTATAGTTTGGGAGGTATGGGCATCTGCTATACCCACATTGGAATATTACTTACACCCATGGGGTGGTCCTAATACATGTTTTCCAGCCAACACATGCATGCCTAGCCCCATAATTGCATACCTATAGTTCCCCCACCTGCCACTACTCTACAGCACTCATCCTTACTGAGGGCACAGGTGGACGCAGGTGGGATATGAACACACCCCTACACACTGCCCACTTTCCCCGTGTCGGGACACATGTCATACGTTGTGTCAACCCATGTGTTATCAGGCTTGCACAACCAACTGTTCCGTGTACAGCTACATCCTGGTCATAATGGTGTTCCCCCATTGGTTGATAGGTACCAAATTTTTGGTGTCCCGCAAGGGACGTCGCAGTCCATGTTTTAAGTGTAGACCTTGTAGATCTCTCCCACTGGATATTTCCTGCCGGTGATCTGGGAACCAGTGTTGTATTTACCTTTATTGCGTGTCTGTATGTCTCACCGAGTGGGTGATAAGTAGATGTTTGTTGAGTGGACATCCCACCAACATATGCCCAGTCTAAACATGTTACCCATAACTGCTGTAACATAACCTAGGTATATACATGTGTATATTTACTGTAACATATATATATCTATTTACATTAATATATACAGACATATCTGCATATGTATTCATACATGTATATTCATATCTTGCTGTTTTTTATATATATATATATATATTTGTGTGCGTGTGTGTGTGTGTGTGTGTGTGTGTGTATGCATATGTATATATATATGTATATATATATATATATATATATATATATATATATATATGTATGTACATCAGTGTGTCAATACATTCCCCGCTCATATGCACTTACACATGCGTAATGGTGTTTATAAGCTTCACCAGCATACTAGTGCCTTACTCATTATAACACCGACACTCTCCAGTTATCTTGTAATCGGTATGTAGCACGTTATACAGCGGACAGATATCGCTATATGTTCATGTAGGGATTACCAATGGTAACTGGAATGTGATAGTGTGATTTGACCCGTCCCTCTTCTTTACAGCCTATTATTCCATATACTGTTGATGTTTGTATGGGCACATTCCTATTATGTATGTCAACAAATGGAATGCATGTGTCACAGAATTTGTACTTCAACATATATTGTTGTCTGCATGTGAGTATGCATATATACCTATTACGACCTAGCTGACCTCCACGGAGTGGTCCATTAGAACCGACCCATCCAACCCTGGCACGCCTGGATCTAAAACTGCATACCCATAGTTCCTCCACTCCACCCGTGTTAAATTTACAGGCGTAACATCCATTATTCACTTGTTATCGCAGCCATGACACACCATTACACATTTCCCTCTCCAGAGCTTTTGGGGCCCTACAAACATTCTGTCCCGCCTCGGGTAGTCACAGGGTCTCCCGCTATGTATATTTGCACATACGTGCCTTTCCTGGTGTTATGGAATACAGCCATTTGCGCTTTCCAATTTTTGGAGGTCCCAGTATGGGACTACATTCCGCCTGTGTGTAAAGTAGACCTATTTCAACGATGTTACTCCCAGTGGTAATATCCTGCCTGTGGTGTTAGTAGCGGTGCTCTGCTCTCTCCTGGGCAGCTTTTTATGACATACGCTGAAAGCCCTTTACAATACCAACATTGCACTTGATTCCCTTCACATCCCTTGTGTATATATATATTTCTCATGTATGTAGATATATATCTATACATACATATATGTGTGTGTGTGTGTATATACATATATATATATATATATATATATATATATATATATATATATATATATGTATATATATATTACATCTGTACATACAAACATACATTTCCTATGCTGGGAGCCGCTTACACCTGTGCAGGTGCACTCGCCTATGCTTACTGTGCGTTACATATGTTTACTGTCACTTGTTTATGCTTATTTGGGCCTTATACATTATGACAATACCACTTTGATTGA
This sequence comes from Protopterus annectens, assembly GCF_019279795.1. Lineage (NCBI taxonomy): Eukaryota > Metazoa > Chordata > Ceratodontiformes > Protopteridae > Protopterus > Protopterus annectens. The sequence goes on from NC_056747.1 coordinate 1,277,246,838, forward strand.
AAGGAACTGGTCAATAGTCCCATGCGATACACACCTTCACCTTTACATGTTTAAATGCCGGCTTTACAGCAGAGCAACATTCATTCCACAAGGAAAATTATATGTGCTATCGTCGACCTTGAACCATGAATGCCATTTCATTAGGCTGATGCTCTAACCACTACACAATTGGTGTTCTGCCTCATCACATCACTTACACAGCAGGCATCCATTTACCTGTTGGAAAAAATGTACTACTACACATGCGTCATTCCCTAGTCCCTACTGCTCTGGACTCATGCCGCATGTTGACTCACTCCGAGGGTATTCAGACCTCTACAGCCTATAGTCCTGGCACATACGTGTGTTCAATTGTCAGAGTGTTCATATGGTTTTCCGGGTTTAGGCTTGTCTGACTGGGGACCAGGACTGCCCTGTACCTAGTTGAAAGTCAGACTTAGCAAATGGAGATGTTTCGTTCCACTTTTAGCGTTCTACCTGTGATTGGGGATGCAGAGGTGTGCTCACCGATAGCCATCCTGATATATAACAGCACTAACTATTACGGAATTTCCTATATTGTGACCATGTTCATTCTTCATGTTTACACACACACATATATATATATATATATATATATATATATATATATATATATGTGTGTGTGTGTGTGTGTGTGTGTATATATATTGGTCTGTACATACACATGCATATACACCTACATGCTCATTTACATTTCCCATACCATTAAATCACCGCCACCTACCATCATGCATACACGCTTGCATACCTGCTTACGTCTCGGGTTGCCACCTTTTCATATAGCCAAAGCGGAGCATTTTCGGGACACACTTCAGACTTTACAGGCCGACACATACCCACGGTCAGTACAAAGGTTAGATCTTTACTTATTTCCCTAAATGAATGCTTATTCTTGTAGCGGTTTGTTTGCTTCACCTGTTTCTTGTAACTTTGAGTATTTTACATAAATAACTGTTTAATGCAATTGTTACATGATATATGGGACATATTTCCTACTATCACAGGACATTTGCCATTGCATTATATTTGGTCTGGACACAACTAACAAAAAAGGGACTGTCCCTCACAAGGTGGGGCAGGTGGTAACCCTACTTATGTCTGCTTTACAGCGCCTTAAGCACCCTATATCCGACTACCACTATGCGAATGTGTAAGGTATATATTCCCAATAATGCACGTGGGGAGACGTGCATCACGGTCAGGTGTTTAATCCCGGGTCGTAGGTTCTGCAGGACCGGCTGGAGGCTGAGCAGTCTTGTGGACAGCTACTGCTCATACAGCTTGTGTCCAGATGTATACAGGACTGGAGATCGTGTCTTGACACCAAGTTTAATGTTTAGAACAAATATATATCCCATGAGAGATATCCAAAAATTGTGGGGACCGATGACCATGTTCGCTTTATGGCTGTAAGGTAGGATTTTACATGCAAGGGATACATAGTTTGCAATCCTGGGAATGCCTAGCGTGAGACGGCCTACTAGATATGGGTAGGGGTCACTATGTGCAGATATGGCCGCGCCTATCTAGCAGCCCAAGTATGTCTGGTTTTGGTGGACATTCAGGAAGGGGGGGTGTGCTGTGAAGGGGATGATGGGTATTCAATTATGTATCCAGGTGTTTTGGGGTTGGATGGCTCAGTTCAGGCCAGACCATTATGTGGGTATGTACCGGTAACGTTTCTGTACATGTGTATTGCACATTTTAATGTTCACATGTTTGTGGGATTGTATTGCGGATGTGTATATTTGTTCTTTGGTTATCTTCTTGATTCACACACCGCTCCCTCGTAGACCTCCAGTTCACCTATTGTGCATCCAACCCAGTCTCCCATTGGTGATATATTACATTACCCGTCACCCCCCACCCCCATATTCCACAAGCAACATTCATCCCTTCTCTAGTTGATGGCCCATGGCACAGTCAACAGAACACATTGCTTACACTACATATCTCTGGGGCCAATATGGTTGTGAGGTCTACACTAACATTTCAGATCAACCACATGCTGTATGTCGCGCACATAGGTACTCGCAAATATTTATCTTTCATGACATGGTAGGTAGACCTGGGTAATACCCATTCATCTATGGGCTGTCTTGGCAAGGACGTCTTGGACCATGAATGGGTAGATATTGGGCGAATGCTCTGACCATTGGTAGGGTTGCCACCTTTTCATATGACCTGGATGGGACATTTTCATGGCACACATCTGAGTTTACAGGCAAACACATACCCACGGTCATTACAAAGGATAGTACTTTAGTTTTATGCCTACATATAAGCTTTTATTGTTGTGGTGGTGTAGTTGCTTATTCTGTTTCATTTACTTGCTTATTCTGTTTCTTGTAACATATAGGTATTTTATATACGGACATACGTACTGTATGGGACTATTTCATAACATATGGGACATAATTATGTCCTACTATCGCAGGACATTTCACATTTATTATGAATTTGGTATGGACACACCTGCCTAGAGGGGGACTGTCCCTCACAATGTGGGACAGGTGGTAACCCATACCATTGGGCTAGGCTTGGCAATTGGCAGCACGCTAACACAATGCGTTTCACTTCCACTTGGTATAACTAGCGACACCACAATGGAATACAAGCACGGGGTTTTAAATATCTTTGTTCGAGGGACGGGGACTCAATATTCAGCTACGTGCCTTTGTGTTTACTTCTTATTGTGGTGTTCGCAAGTTGTCTTGTATGCTTTGCATACATTTCAGTATCCACGGAAACTGACAGGAGTGATTACTATTGGAAGCAAGCTGTAGTAGTCAGCATTTTAGGTTGCGCATATGCAGCCGACATGATCACGCCTCCGTGCAACACTTGGACACGCCCCCTGCACTCGTACTCGTTTCCTATGCAAGTGGCCGTTATAGCAGTGTGCCTTCATTAATATGCATGTGGTGCTACTGCACCATCTCTACTCCACACGGTCGTGACAAGGCTAATGCCATCCTAGCGCCGAGCTTCATGAATCCCGGGGCATATTATATTTACAAAAGTGTTCCAAGCTTTTTACACAAATTTTCTAAAGATTAGAAATACATTGAGTATAAAGTTTTATGCAGTTCTACAGCATATGCACTCTTCTAAAGATTAGAAAAAGATAAATGCAAAGAATTACATAATCTACTTAATGTTAGTAGTATACATAGAATATTTTTTGTGGGACTCCAAGTATGGAGAATGACAGTGGATACTTACTTATTAAAAAATTAAAGATTTTGATGCATGTCAACACAATGGCCAATTATGGTCTGATAACGAGATTATGAGGGGAAAAGGTATAAAATGAGAGCATATTCACAGGAAGATTTTCTGGAAATTGATAGGTGTCATACTACTTTGATATGTTAAATGTAGCTTAAGGTGGTCTATGATTTTGTAAACAGGGACATATTGATTTGTTGAGGAAGTGATTTTTGAAAGTGAGTTTGAAATTTTTTAAAGAATCCAATTGTGTGATAGAGAGGGGTATAGTGCTCCATAGTTTAGATCCAGAGTGTGAGTAAAGGCTTTGTCCAGCCCTTTTATTAGGTTTGGAAACATTTAGGAGTTGTTTGTTATTTCTGGTGGGGGTATAGAACTGTAAGATAGAATGGACAGAAGGGCAATAATCTGTGTTGTATATTAGTTTATGAGCCAGCGTTAGTTGGGTGAAATGAAGGAAGTGGGGTAATTTAAGCCATTTTAATTCCTTAATAGTTTGACAGTGGTGAGTTTGGTATACTAGCCCAGTGGCGAATTTTGCTATTTTATAGTAGCATGATTGTAATTTGTTGCTTAGAGATGTATGCAGGTTAGTAAAAATGGGGGAACCATAGAGAAAAGATGGGAGTAGGAAGGTATTAGCCAGTTTTATTTCTGTGGGTTTATCCGTGTATAACTTCTATCTGAAGAGTTTGCCTAGTTTAAAGTGTATTTTTATAGCATTTAGAATATGCTGCTCAAAGGATAGTTTATCACTGATAGTAATGCCTAGTAATTTTGCTGACTTCACTACTTCAGTTTTGGTCCTGCTATGGGAGTACATCTTAAAGTCATGGGGAGGTGGCTTAGATGAAAACAATAGTAGTTTGGATCTTTTGTGATTTAGAAGAACTTGTGCTTCATCTAGCCAACTTTCTATGTTTGTAAACGCCTTTTGTGTTATTTGTTGGAGGTCGGAGAAGTTATTGGAGGAGGATATGATAGCAGAATCATCAGAGTATTGGATGAGTGTACTTTGAAGAAGAGACAGAGTGAAGATCATTAATTAACACATTAAAAAGCAAAGGCCCCAGAACAGACCCTTCTGGTATGCCTGTTTTATTGACTATGTACCCACATTGTTTGTTTTGCCATTTAACTTATTGTTGCCTGTTATTCAGGTAGTTGGAGAACCAGGTACGGGTATGTTGGGAGCATCCTAAAGCTGTAAGTTGCTGAATTAGTTTAGTATGTGATACTGTGTCAAATGCTTTAGACAGTCCATTAAAAAGACTAATGTTAATAGACCAGTGTCCAAAGCTTTATTCGCAGCATCAGTAAAAGACAGTGGGGTTATTACAGTACTTTGTGCAGGTCGAAAACCATGTTGGGTAGGGGTAAGGAGATTGTTATCACAGAAGTGTTTTAGTAATTGAATTTGCATACATTTCTGTAATATTTTAGATAATAGAGAGAGTGGCAATGGGACAATAGTTAAGTTGTTTGTGTTTCCACCTTTGTTCATTGGGGTTATAATGGACATTTTCCAAATTTGAGGGATTACGGACTCTGAGATAGATCTATTAATTAGGATACCGACAGGGTAAGCTATTGCTTTGGCACTAAGTTTCAGACATTCAGAGGTGAGATTGTCAGCAGATAATGAGCAAGTTCTTAATTTATTTAATAATTTGAGTACCTGAGAGGTGGGTACAGGTTTTAGGGAGAAAGTTGGAATTGTTGGGGTGTTGTTTATATCATTGTGGAATGAGGAGTGTGTGCTAGAATCTTTAGGAGTTGAGTTTGAGGTGCTTATCTTGTTGTCGGGGGTTTCTTTGGTTTTGGGTGGTGGTTCGTTGACAAGTTTATCAATGCTATCTATGAAGTGGAAGATGAAAATATGGGCTATTTGCTATGGGTCTTTGTCTAGAAAAGGTGATGAGTTTTGCGTTGTTCCAGGATTAGGGAGTAAAGAGACTATTTCCAGAATGTTTGGGGTTATTTCTTGAGCTAGATAATTGTTATGAGAAGTAGTTTTTCTTATAATTTTTTATTAATTTCTTTACTTTAATATGAAGTTGTTTGAAATTAATTTCATTTGCTTAAGTTTTGTTTTTATTCTATTCTTTCCGGGCTTGGTCTCTTGACTGAAGCATTTATTTAGTTGGTTTGGTAACCAGAGAGCATAAATGAATTTTGTTCTTTTGGTATCGAAGTGGGGCTAAAGTATTTAGGGTATTAAGGATGGTCTTATTAAAATAATGTACTGCTTCTTCTAGTGGTAGGGATTTTAGTGGGGTCCAATTATGAGTGTTTATAGCATTGTTGAATGCTGTTTGGTTGAAATTAGTTAGGTTTCTGGATGCTCTGTATGAGTGGGATTTTAGCACCTGAGTATGAGTTCTATGCATAAGGGCAGGTAGATGGTCACTGAGAATGTTGGGGAGGGTACCAGTGTTAGAATACTTTTGTGGATCTGAAACTAGGATCCAATCTAGGGTAGATTCTGGTTGATTGTTTATTATTCATGTGGGGCATGTGACCAGTTGTGTAAACCTGTGCATTTTAATACAATTGGCAGGCAAGTCTGAGGTTAGGTTTTGCCAATTGATGTTAGTATCTCCTAGAATGATGGTTTCATTGGCTACATTTTGGGTTGTCCATGGTAGAAAATTTTCAAAAGTAGATATATTTTGGCCTGATACCAACACTGCTCTGATGACCTAGAGCACAAAGACAGTATGCTATTCACAAAGGACTTCCTATGACTTCAGCTTCACACAGAGGATATGTCATATACATAGGCCTTAACATAATACTAGATTCACACAGAGGATATGTCAGATACATAGGACTTAACATAACACTAGATTCATACAGGGAATATGTCAGATATATAGGACTTATCATAACACTAGATTCACAAAGAGGATATGTTAGATGCATAGGACTTATCATAACACTAGATTCACACTGGGAATATGTCAGATACATAGGACTTGACATAACACTAGATTCAGCCAGGGAATATGTCAGATACATGGGACTTGACATAACACTAGATTCACACAGGGTATATGTCAGATACATAGGACTTAACATAGCACTAGATTCACAAAGAGGATATGTCAGATACATAGAACTTATCTAAACACTAGATTCACAAAGAGGATATGACATATACATAGGACATATCATAACACTAGATTCACAAAGAGGATATGTTAGATACGGATTAACTTCAGAAGCTCGAAATACTGAAATCTCGAATTTCAGTATCTCGAGCCCAAGAAGTGGAATCCACAAAACAGCGAAAACTAAAAACCGCGAAATTCAAAACCTCGAATACCAGAAGTTTTGAATTTTGCAGTTTTACTACACACACACACACACACACACACACACACACACACACACACACACACACACACACACACACCATCCACCACACAAACACACACAATCACTCTACTACATGAAAGCAGGGGAGCAAGCCCCCCTGCACACACCCCCCTACTTAAATATTCTCACTCCGAGGTCGCACTACATACAAACACACACAAAACACCACCACACAAGCTACTTTCTCTTCGCACACACACATCACACCAACAAAACACATTGACACACACCACAGCTCCTACCCAAACCCCCTAACACACACACACTTACCTGAATACATGACCATAGTGGAACTTTAGAAGCGCGAAATTCAAAATCTCCAGTATTCGAGGTTTTGAATTTTGTGCTTCTAAACTTTCGCTGTTATGTGAATTTGGCTTCTTGGGCTCGAAATACTGAAATTCGAGATTTCAGTATTTTGAGCTTCTGAACGGAACCCGTTAGATACATAGGACTTGACATAACACTAGATTCACAAAGAGGATATGTCAGATACTTAGGACTTAACATGACACTTGATTATCACAGAGGATATGTCAGACACATTGCATGTAACATAACATTATATTACACAGAGGATATGACAGACACATTGCACTGTGCATAACATTAGATTACACAGAGGATATGTCAGACACATTGCACATAACATAACATTAGATTTATACAGAGGATATGTCAGACACATTGCACATAACATAACATTAGATTTACACAGTGGATATGTCAGACACATTGCACGTAATATAACACTAGATTATCAAGGACAGTATGACAGGTACATAAGACCGCAGTGAGTCAACTCACCATAACACCAGATTCACAGAAGTTATGACCATTACGTAGAACATACCATAACTCCAGCTTGTGAAAGTAGATCTGACAGTTATACAGGACCTAATATAACTTCTCAAAGGGATATCACATTCACAAAAGTCTTGCAAAACTGTAAACAAGAGATGGCACAATTTAAAGCAATATTCCAGCAGAGTATGGAAGAGACCATATGTAATGCGAAGAGACAGGATTGATCAGACATACCCATACAGAGACAGTGAAGCCTTGGCAGCATTTTTTTAAGGAACAAATGCAAAGCTGCATTGACTAGCAGAGAGATTATATGGGGCAATTGCATAGCACACATTAAAAAAATAATTTCATTACAGGTGCTTTCTTCAAACCATTATACCAATTATATCTTCTAGACAAATAGCCAGAAACTCCTAACCACAACATTCTTTTTCACTACTGTTCTATGATAACAACAGTTTGTACAGCTTTAAATGCATGTACATATATGTGAATTTGTATAAAAGGTCTTGCACCTTTAAGACTTCTAATCCCCTTAATGCACCCAGAGAAAACTGCAGAGAATAGAAAAGAAGAAGGCGTAATGGTGACTGTGGTCTTTGTATGCTGCTATTTGGTGAAAATTTAAACTCCAGCATAATTTTTAAATGTATCTAATGTCATTATTGGTAGCACAGAACTACAAACCTGTCTACTGTTGATGTGTGTCATGACACTTTCTCACTCCTAGCTGAAGACTCATGAGCCAGGTAACTCTGTCCAGCATAACTATAAAAATAGCAGATAGAAAGACCTCATAAGTAAATATTTAATGTCAGAGGTCAAGGTTTGCAAACTATTTCTAGGTGTAGCGCTGTAGACTTTAACATAATAAGTCCTTAAAAGTTTTATACTCAAACTGTAAGATCACTCCTGCTGCTATGCGTGGAATATGTATCTCCAATATTTACCAATCTCCCCTCTATCACCACAAATGAAATTGAACAGATGCATAATAATAAAACTGCTAATTCTGTATCAAGTGGATCCACTCACTCACATTACTCTAAATCCCCGCGCGCTGTTAGCTGGCTTTAGCTTCCAAGTTATCTTTTTCCGGTTCCGGCTCAGGCTGTATACTCAGTAATATGAATGGTGCATCCTGATTATTACTGAGGAATCATAGGAGAAGCACAATCCTGATTATTACTGAGGAATCATAGGAGAAGCACAATCCCGATTATTACTGAGGAATCATAGGAGAAGTACAATCCCGATTATTACTGAGGAATCATAGGAGAAACACAATCCCGATTATTACTGAGGGATCATAGGAGAAGCACAATCCTGATTATTACTGAGGAATCATTGGAGAAGCACAATCCCGATTATTACTGAGGAATCATAGGAGAAGCACAATCCTGATTATTACTGAGGAATCATAGGAGAATCACATGAACCTGAACCCAGTAAGTATCGTTACTGTGTTTATTCTGAATAAGTTCAGCAAGTGAGACACTGCCCTGTGAGAGTTAATGTCTGATGAAAAGACATAGCTGCCTTTTTTAGGCAAGGCTCAAATTCTAAACCTACCACCCTAGAACACAAAAAAGGAAAAAAACTAAGGGTAATGCTGCTCAATGCCAGAAGTCTAAATCTCAAAATGCACGCACTCGAGGCCCTTCTCAGTATGGAGAACATCGATGTCTGTGCTTGACAGAAACCTGGTTCAAGGCTCCTGAGAGCACCCCAGCGCTATCAGGTTTTACCTCATATCATGTGTTCCGGCCCCAAAATCCGGACAATACCAAGAAAGGATGGGGGGTATCCATATTCATCAAGGACACCCACACCTCAAGACTGGTGGCAACGCACGATGCATCTGAGACCATCCAGGTGCAATTAACCATAGGCAAGACTGCTCTGCAAATTGTAGCATGTTACAGGCCACCCTCACAAACTCAGGAACCTCACATGGCCTTCCTGAAAACACTAGAGGGGATAAATGTATCACCAAACACCATCATACTAGGTAACTTCAATTACCCTAATATAGACTGGGAACACTACTCAAGCCCAAACACCCTAGCCCAAAAGTTCCTGGAATTCATAAACTCAAATGCCATGGAACAACTAGTCACTATCCCCACAAGAGGAGATAACATACTTGATCTCATCATCATGAACATGGGAGCACAATGTTCAACACCGGAGGTGTACCCCTCACTGGTGAGATCAGACCACAAACTAATCTCGCTGGAGGTCCTCATCCCACCCCACCTGAAATAAAAGAGACCACAGTAAAGAACTTCTCAAAAGCCAACTTCACACTTCTAAAGACTAGTGTGGTCTCCTTTAAGGCCCCCGAGCCAGCGGAAAACAGTACTCAAGCCGCTGAATCACTTACAAATGCCTTCTACCAGCACCTGCAGGACTGCATGGATAAGGCAATCCCAAGCAAAACAAAGACTCTTTGTACCAAAGGCAAGCGTCCAGTCTGGTGGACCCCAGCCATAAACAAACTCTACAACAAAAGGAGGAAGCTACTACAAGATAGAGCAAAATCCTTAAAAGGTAAGACACCCTTGATCACTATAAGTAAAATCTAAGAGCTCTCATAAAATCATCCAAAGCAAATTTCGAGAGAAAAATAGATAAAGACTCAAAAGACAATCATAAGGCCTTCTTTAGCTATGTTAGAAACCTGGGAGGAAACTCCCAGATATGCTCAGAGCTAGTTCAAAATGATGTGAAGATTACTGATCCTACAGACATTGCCAACATACTGGCTGACAGGTTCAGTGCAAACTTCTCCCCTCCCCAAAGGAGAGATATCTATACCAAATGATTGCAGCCCCCCAAACATCTCCAGCACCCAAGTGAGAACTGCTCTCTTCAAAGCAAAAAACACAGCATCCATGGGACCTGATGGTGTCCCCGGCTGTGTGCTCCATGAACTCAATGAGGAATTAAACCCACAACTAGGACAGCTGTTTAATCAAAGTCTTACCTCTGGATATTACCCAGGAGTGGCGCACTGCAACTGTGGTACCACTTCACAAAGGCGGTGCCTCCACCGACCCTGGAAATTACCGGCCCATTAGCTTGACAAGCCTTATCTGCAAAGCCATGGAGAGGATCATAATGGACCTCATAAATAAAGACATAGGGAATTTGCAGACTCTGGATCCAACCCAGTTTGGCTTTGTCAAAGGCAGATCATGCCTTTTAAACTTGGTTGACTTTTTCAAACAGTCACCAAAGCCATTGATGAGGGAAAGGCAGTCCATACAGCCTACCTCGATCTGGCTAAGGCCTTCGATACAATACCCCACTCGGGTATCATTGAAAAACTCATCAGCTTAAATGTCAACCCATACATCACAAGATGGGTTGCAAACTGGCTGAGTGACAGAACCCACAGGGTCAGAGTTACTGGCGCCATGTCAGACTCAAAGCCTGTCACAAGTGGTGTCCCACAGGGCTCAGTCCTGGGCCCACTCTTGTTTGGCATCTACTTTTCCAGTACAAGCAAACACAGGAGGGTTATGGCTGACAAAGTTTGCAGATGACTGCAAACTGGGCGCCATAGTAGAAAACACATCTGACACAGATATCCTTCAGAAGGGTCTCACAGAAACGGATAACTGGTGCCAGAGCCACGGCCTAAAGTTAAATGCCAAAAATGCATAGTCATACCCTTCGGGAAAAACAAGGTTACCCCTAGCTACCAAATAGGTGGCAATCCACTGAGCACAGAAGAAGTTATCAGGGACCTGGGGACCCAGGTTGATAGTAGTCTGTCATTCGACACCCATGTAGCTAAAGTAGTTAGGAAGACCTTCTACATTGCCCACCTTATCATGAAGGGATTCTCATCTAGATCAAGGGAGGTCATAGTCTCCCTTTACTCATCACTCATCAGACCAATGATTGAGTACAATGCCCCATTCGAATGTATCTGACCCGACACTTGCAGCAGCTGGAGAGGCCACAAAAGTTCTTCACCAAAAGGATAAAGGGTCTCACAAATCTGTCCTATGCTGCCCGACTGAAAGAACTCCAGCTCTATTCAGTCGCTTACCGCTTGCTCAGAGGTGACCTTTGCCTAACATACAAGGCCATGTCAAACCCAGATTTGATGTATATGCTTCACCTCAACAAATCTAGATCCAGCAGAGCCACAAGGCGGAGACTTAAACCTTGACACGGCTATTAATAGGACGTGCTGGAGGGATAGATTCATCACCCAAAGACTCCCTATGCTGTGGAACAAAATCCCGGTACATGTGAGGCAGAGCACCTCGCTGGCCTTGTTCAAGAGAAATCTTGACCAATGGATGGGAGATCGCAGATATACCCCAGGGATTACCTCAGTGTCACTGCTCGACAGAGGCACAGCAAAATAATGGGTATAGTTCCCCATACTAAAGGGGTGGCGTAAGCCACAAAACGATGGGCTAGGCTTGTAAATGCCCTCGGGCAGATAGCCTAGTATGAACCTATGAACCTATGAATCTTACAGGTGCATACTACATATAAATATATGTGCAGATCATATACTCTCTCGTCTGGCAGGGATACTCCCTGTTTTAGCTTCTGCTCTGCTTCTTATAAGTTTTAAAGATACAGCAAGGCCCTTCCAACGTGTAATGTCCATAATTTAAGCAAATAAAAATGGAGCACAAAAAATAAAATGAATAATTAAAAATATACTACTATACTATTATACTATTATACTACTATACTATTATACTATTGTACTACTATACTATTATACTATTATACTACTATACTATTATACTATTATACTACTATACTATTATACTACTATACTATTATACTATTATACTACTATACTATTATACTATTGTACTACTATACTATTATACTATTGTACTACTATACTACTATACTATTATACTATTATACTACTATACTATTATACTATTATACTACTATACTATTATACTATTATACTACTATACTATTATACTACTATACTATTATACTACTATACTACTATACTATTATACTACTATACTATTATACTACTATACTATTATACTATTATACTACTATACTACTATACTATTATACTACTATACTACTATATTATTATACTATTATACTATTATACTACTATACTACTATACTATTATACTATTATACTACTATACTATTATACTATTATACTACTATACTATTATACTATTATACTACTATACTACTATACTATTATACTACTATACTATTATACTATTATACTACTATACTATTATACTATTATACTACTATACTATTATACTATCATACTACTATACTACTATACTATTATACTACTATACTATTATACTATTATACTACTATACTATTATACTATTACACTACTATACTACTATACTATTATACTACTATACTATTATACTATTATACTACTATACTATTATACTATTATACTATTATACTACTATACTATTATACTATTATACTATTATATACTACTATAAACTACTGGTTCAAACATCCAAAATCAACAACTCTGCTGGGGACTCTCTGTTTGCTAACTCTGTTGGCAAAACTTGGAACTCTCTTCCTGCTGATCTTACTCTTGAACCCTCTCTTAGTCAGTTCAAAAAAAGCATCAAGCTATACTTTAAAACTCACTGGCTATGTCCTTGTTCCAAACTCGACTAGATCCTCCTCTATAGTCTGTAATCATGTTACACTGCCTAGTCAATTTGTCAACAATGTTTTAAAAATGTATGATTGTATGACCGGCTTGCTCAACTGGAGCCTGCCAACTGTGGGTAACTTGTAATCATTTTGGGATTTTACTGTATATTCTGTATGTTCTACCTTGGAGCTTTTCTCCCTGAGCCTCCACTGAAAATGGACATGTATCCAGTCTGACTATCCTGGTCAACAAATGTAAAATAAAAAAATAAATAAATAAATAAATATACAACTACCATATGAGCATCTATATATATCTTACACCAAATAAAATGTCAATGATCAAATATTTTTAAAATTACACAAACATTGGGGAGTTACCTTAATTACAGTCACTTGTTAACACATACAAATTGCTACTAAATCATTTAAAAGTTGCAGTTATTTTAACCACTAAAAGTCAGCCAACAAGATTCAATCTTCTGTTCTGTTTGACTGGTCAGACTTCACCCTTGCAACCAAACCCCCTTCAGCCATGATTATATCACAGTATAAACCACGTCCTGGCCATGCTTTTTTTTTTATATTAAGCAACTCTCACCCTCTATAAGCAAGGCCATGATTGCTTAAAGAATAAAGTATAAAAGCTTCTCTAATTTCTGAAGACATGTTTATTAATTTGTAGGCTAAGAGCATGAATCCTACAGTGTCAAGAGTCCATCTGTTGGGGGGGTTATAAATAATATCAAGGTTCATAGGTTCCTAGGTTGGTACTAGGCTATTGGCCCTAGGGCCTATACAAGCCTAGCCATAACAATTCCCTGGCTATTTCTTCCCACACTATTTACTTCCCTGGACCCCTGTCTAGCAGGGCGACTGACGTGATCCCCGGGGTGAATTTCTTTTCACCCATCCAATCGTCAAGGTTCCTTTTGAAGAGGGCCAAAGAGGCACTCTGCTTGACATGTATGGGCAGTCTATTCCAGAGTCTGGGGAGTCTCTGGGTCAATAACTTATCCCTCCAGCATGTTTTCTTTATTGTGATGACAAGGTTTAGAACCCTGGAGCGTGTCACTCTGAAGGATTGAGATTTCTTTAAGTGTAGCATATCCAACAGCTCTGGGTTTGACATGGTCTTGTATGTTAAGTAGAGATCACCTCTGAGTGGACGATATGTGACAGAGTATAGCTGGAGTTTTTTAAGGCGGTTAGCATAGGGCATTTGCTTTAGGCCTGTGATTCTTTTAGTGAGGTATTTCTGCGGCCTTTCCAGTTGTTGCAGATGTCTTGAGAGGTACATACCAAATGGGGTGTTGTATTCTATAATGGGTCTAATGAGGGATGAGTACAGTGGGACAATGACCTCCTTTTTTCTGGATGAAAAGCCCTTCATGATGAGGTGTACCACATAGAAGTATTTCCTGACTGTTGTGGCGATGTGGTTATCGAAGGTGAGACAACTGTCCACCTGTGTCCCTAAGTCTCTTATCACACTTTTGGTGTTTAGTGTACTGCCACCTATGTGGTAATTCATGGGTACATGTTTTTTTCCAAAGGGGATAACTAGACATCTCTTGGCATTGAGCTTGAGCCCATGGCTCTGGCACCAAGCATCTGTTTCTGTAAGGCCCTTTTGTAGAGTATCCACATCATTTGGGGATTCAATAATGGCTCCCAGTTTGCAGTCATCTGCCAACTTTGTTAGCCAGAGTCCCTTAGTGTTGGCCTGTACTTCAGAGAAGTAGATGCCAAACAAGAGCGGTCCCAGGACTGAACCCTGAGGTACTCCACTTGTCACTTGTCTGGAGCTGGATTTGTAGTCGGCTACTTTTACAGTGTGGGTTCTGTCAATAAGCCAGATGGCAACCCATCAAGTGATGTAGGGATTAATGCCCAGCTTACTAAGTCTATCGATGATTCCAGAGTGGGGGATGGTGTCAAAGGCCTCGGTGAGGTCCAGATAGGCTGTGTGGA
Source organism: Protopterus annectens (assembly GCF_019279795.1). Classification (NCBI taxonomy): domain Eukaryota; kingdom Metazoa; phylum Chordata; order Ceratodontiformes; family Protopteridae; genus Protopterus; species Protopterus annectens. Next base: position 1,277,261,910 of record NC_056747.1, read on the forward strand.
CCGCCTTACCCTCATCCACGGCTCTGGAGACTGATTCAAAGAAGTCAATCAGGTTCAGGAGACAAGATCAGCCCTTCACAAACCCAAACTGGGTGGAGTCCAGTGTTTAAAGGTTGCCAATATCTTTGTTTATAAGTTCCATGTTAATACGCTCCATGGCCTTGCAGATCAGGCTCATCAGACTGATGGGATGGTAGTTCTCGGGATCCAAGGTGGATCCCCCCTTGTGGAGTGGGATAACTGTAGCTGTGTGCCAGTCAGTGGGCACGAAGCCTGAGGTGAGGCTATGATTAAACATGACACTTAGGTGAGGTGCCAGTTCATTTTGTAGTTCATGTAGTACACAGCCTGGGATGTCATCTGGTCCCATGGATGCTGTATTCTTAGCTTTGGAGAGTGCGTTTTTTTACCTGTGTGGCCGTTATTACCAGAATTTAGCAATCTTCCGGTATTGAGATGGGCCGTTTAGGGGGTGAAAGGGGCATGAAGTTGGCACTGAACTGATCTGCCAGGATACTGGCAATATCCTTGAGATCAGTATATTTAATGCCATTCTGTTGTAGCTCAGAGCAGATCTGAGAATTGCCATTTAGATTCTTGACATAACTATATAATGCCTTGTGGTTGTCTTTGGAATCTTTGGCAATTTTATTTTCATAACTAGCTTTGGATGATTTTATGAGGGATCTCAGCTTCTTACTGAGGCTGGTAAAGGAGTTTTTTGCATCCTGGGATTTTCCTCTTTTCTGCAACTCTCAAGGCTCTATTAGGCTAAAAGGAAGTGTTATAAAAAGACTTAATAAAAAAATCCTGAAGGAAAAAAAAGACTAGAACTCTGTTTTCCTGAAATGTTAAAGCAAACTGATGGGTTTAGGTGGTCAGTGGCTGATTAGTTAAGATATCTGACATACGGCTTTAGGGTCTGGGGTTCATTCCTGATTTCTACGCACTCTGTGTCTGGGGTCTGTATGTTCTTTCTGTGTGGGTTTTCTGTGGTCTCTGCTTTACTCAAAAATATGATGTCTGCTTTAATGTGTCAATTTAACCTTGGTTATGGCAGAAAAGGGTCCATGATGATCAATTCACTTACACCATTAACAAACAATTAAACCCTATACCGTGAGTCTGCCTCCCTCAATAGGTTCATAGATGCTAAGGTCACAGCACTTTGTGGTATATTATTTTTTGTTGAGGGCATTTTCACAAAAAAGTAGTTTCACTCTTTGGTTTCAGGATTCTGTGATTCAGGATTGTGTGGATCCCCCTTATAAGGGTATGCTATTGCAGCAGAATTCACAATGAGTGTCAGTGCATTACATTCTAATCCAATGGCACAGATCATGACAAATGCCTCAGTTTCTACCTCTTTTAGTTAATGTGGGATGGGATGAAGACACCACTGTTACCTATATACTCTCCTTAATTGTGGCTCTGTTGATATATTCCCATTAAACAACATATGGCTACAGCTGAGAAGATAGAAGGATAATAGTGTATCCTAATGTTCAGAAGCCTTTACCCGTCAATTCCAGATTTAGTTTAGTAGATGTTGCCAAATTCTGGGGCAGCACCCAGATTTATCTCTAATTTGAAGAAAATAAAATATTGGAAGAAAAAAGGAATTCCACAAACCATAGAATCAATTATGTATACACTTAGTAGTTTAACTTGCACAATGTTTGCATGTAAATTTCTGTATTTTTATATTTTCATCGCTTACATTGGTGCTTTACTGTAGTTCTTGTATTGTTTTATTGTCCTGAACAACCCATATAAGTATGCTGTCTTTGCCTTTTCAATCTGGATCATGTCTGAAAAAGGTTCTTGGTCCAATTCATTTACCCAGATAACAGATGTTAAATAAAATAAAAGTAAAATAAAGTTAAAAATAAATAATTACCGGGACATAATCATATCCAATCACTGGGAGCATATCATATTCTGCTAGCGTTGATACCACTAAAGGTTAAAGGTTAAAATGATGCCAACTTTGATGCAAACAGCATTATAATTACATTATTATAGCTGTTGTAAGTTTACTTAACTCATTACATCTGAGTGACTTCTCTAGGTGCATCTGCAGTTAACTCCTACTGATGCCTCTTGGCATCAAATATTGCTTGTTCGTATTTGCATCAATAATTCCAAAACCATGCTATGTACAAGGTTTTAAAAGATTTCATCTTAAAGCTTACACAATGGCAGTCTCAACTGCATTAATATTTGATGTGTGTCTAGTGCAGGTAAATAGAAATTAACTGTTGTTTTAATGATATTAATTTATATAGATATAATTTTCACATATTTCTAAATATCTCAGCATATGTTCAAATTAAATTGGAGCAAGTGAGCTTCACTAAACAGAGCAAAGCTGGGCAAGTCCTTTCTCTGCATTCACAAACTCTGCCTGCTTTGTCATGGTATATAGACTGGTATAATTATTAATAATCGGATCAACTAACTGTTCTTAAAGAATCTGAAATGGTCTTCCTTAGGCAGGAATGAGAAAGGCTTCAAGATAAAACTGTGAATGAGATTTTGGTGGCTGATACCACTAAGTTAATGCCTTCATGAATTATGCAAAAGTTAGTTACTTAATTTATCTTCCCAACTATTGAGTTAATATGAACTAAGCTGTACTAGTGACATTTAATAAGTTGCACATAATTTGTATCTTTGTGACGTTTTTACACTGCCTGCTTCAAACTGGTAGTACTTCTAAAATTTCAATAAAAAATTATCAATATATTAAAAAGATTTAACAAAATTAATGGAAATCATTACTAATTAAAACAAATGAGTTCAACATCATATAACCTATGAACCCAGTATCCAAAATGAAACATTTTATTGACCATACTTTATTTATTAAATGAATGCACCCATGACGTTTGTCAATAGAAAATTAAACAAAAAAAAGTAAAAGAAAAATATCTGCACACATTTTTCTACATATTTTAATAAAGTGATATTAATGCACTTTAACCATCTTTAAAGGGTCACATATTTTATTTTTTAAAATAAATGAAATACTGCAAAACTATGTAAGGGAAACATCCATGGAATGCAATTCCATATCAAAACAGAACACAAATAAACCTATAAAACATAAGCTTAGCAGATCCAAAGCTTATTGCCGGGAAGCAAAGATTTGTCTGCATTATAACAAAGTGTTTTTCCAATTACAACTCAAGTACATCTCATTCTGTCTTGTAATTCCCCTGGAAGCAGATCCGTTTCACCGCAGTGGCTTACATGAAGGATTTGTGATGACACCTATTGATTTAATTTATTGAAATATGTCATATCTTCAGAGGGTTAATGTATATCATCTCACAGTTAGTACAAGTGACCTAAAGTTCATTAACTAATCAGTTTTTATTTGCCACCACAGCTTAATATATTTACATATTTGTATAAAAATCTGAATTATTTATTTTTTTTGCAAAGGGCCTAGACGCTAAAAATGTATTCAGACAGCTTAAAATCTCTTCAAGCGTATGTGCTGATTCTCAGACTTAAGTAGCTGTTATGATCAGAAATTGATTCAACATTCCTAAAAGTGACTTCCTAGCCTAGCAGAATACATTCTCTTTTCAAGGCGAAATATTGTATCGCATGTATCATGAATACAAGTAGTACATGGCACTACAATTTCAACATATGGCTAATTCATTTAACCCTTGATGTGACAAACATATAGCAGCAAAAATTTTAGTGAATTCTAGTCCTGGTTTCTTTCCTTTTTGGTATATTTTTAAATGTCACAAATTAAGTAGTCAGTTATCTTTGTAGTATTTCTCATTGCTTGTTAGTTCAGATCTTCAAAATGTTTGATAATGAATCTGTAATTTGTTATTGTTTGATCAGTGTTCTATCCCGGTCACCCAAATTTAATAAAGTAAATAAAAAAGAGTCTTGGGTTTGAATCTCAGACTTTCCGCAGTCATAACTTAATACCCTGAACAAGTATTTTAAAATAATTGCTGTCTAATATGTTATACTTGGAAAAGAAACGTCATCTCTGTGTGTCTGCTTTCCCTTGTGATACAACCTTCCCTCCCTTTGCCTTTTTTTTCTTCCTTTTGACAATCCTTTGTTATATCCTTTTTGTAACTTCCTAATTTGTGTAAGCATTCAGGCTTGGAGATGCCTGATAGCCGTGCAGACATTAACTACTGGCTGGAGCAGAAACCACATATAAGACAAAAAAATCTGCGAACAAGCTAACAATCTCATTTCCACTGGTTTCTCAACTACAATTGCACACATTGAGATATTTCCTCTTGCACATTATTCCCTCCCATCCCCAGTGCTTCCAGTAGGCAGTCACTTCTGTCATACAGGCCTGCACGTGAGACATATGCAAATACTGCAGGTGTTACCAACAATCCCTCCCACCACTCGTACAACAGAAAGGGGTGTGTCCAAGGCTACCAGTTTCTAAACCACTTCAGTATCTCAAAAGAGGAGTCATCACAGCCTTAAAGGAGAAAAAGCATGATCAGAAAGAGACTAGCAGCTTCTGCGGGTGAATAAACACTAGAAACACAGCAAAATATGAAGCCACTGCTATGAACTCTACTTCTTTTTACAGAATCACAATATTTTCTTTACTTTTTTAAGTAATGGCTTAGAATAAAATATGCTAATTTGTAATAAATGTAGACTAAATCCTAGCTGTAATACAATAAACATTAGAAGAACTTGGGAGTATTAAGGCATCAGAAAGAGACGTTTGGTATATGACAATGAATAACATTATTAGCACAATCAGGAACATTAAATAAATAGCAATGATTAATATAATTGAGTATGCTAGAGTTTCCAAGAAAACTTAAATGTAGAGAGAGATCCAGTCACAGAACCGTTTCTTCGAGAAGTTTCTAGAAAAACTGATTGAAGTAAGCATGTATGTGTTTACACCTCTCAGTAGTGTAAAGGGCTGAATCGCTTTGACTATTCAGCAGACGACGTGGATTCACTTAGTGGTCTGAGTAGTATTAGAGCTGGCTGTGAGACACAGGCAAGAACAGCTGATGCCAGGTCATCCATCCAGGAGGACAGTGTGCATGAACTCATGTATCAAAGGTTCTAGCCAGCGCAAATCCAAGTCCTGCAACTTGCTACTCAGAGAGCATGAGCTGTCCAGTCAGTGCACTAACATTCTGTCTGGAAATCCTGGGTATGAAGAAGGGCTACATCCAACTTAGCAGCCATTGTGCTGTGCTTTCCATTTAATGGGGGACTTACATACATCCAAAAAGAATCTTTTAACCACAGATGGATGGTAGCAGCACTCCTTTCTCCTCACCTCCCTCTTCCTGCATCCTAGGATGCCTGGATTCAGAAGGAGCCACACAAAGAGAAATAAAAATGTGTAAGTTTTAAGTTATAATGCTGGAACAATTTATAACCATTGACGAAAAGGCAAAATGACTGGTAATGAAATCTGAACAGGGTGACTCTACATGTGGGACTATAGGTGGAGTCACACATGGGAAACAACTCTGACTAGCCACGTCACAGCAAGCCACCATTTGTCCGAGGCAGGTCAGCTCGGATGTAGGTGTCCAAGAGGAAAGGTGGGCAAGGTGGGAAGAACGCTGCAGGTTAGATGTGCAGTGAAAGGAAATTAAATAAATCATTGCATAATATGAGGTCAGATTAAAAAAAAGTTTTAGGTTGTGTCAGTAAAGGTTTTTAAAGAAACCATATTGGACCCAGGTCAGACTCAGAAGGTGGTGCGGTAAGGTCATGTTATGATGTAGATGCCTTTAATCAAATATACAAAGAAATAGGGGTACCAGTGGTGGCAGAGAAAGTTGAGGGCCCAACAAGGAGATTATCATTTTGGGGCATAGAGACTGGTAGCAAAGAGGGTCTGTGAAGACTCCTAACAGACAAGGTGCAAAAGCTATGTTTAGCACTATGTCAAGTGCTGGGGCAGAATAAAATGATGCTGAAGAAACTGCAGGAGCTTATAGGGTTGATGTGCATGCTGGGTAATTCAGTTGGGGTGTTCATTTATAAGTTGTCTGGCTGCCAAGAGGTCAGAATGCACAAAGTTGCACCACCAAATTAGGATATCTCAAGAAATGAAGAGGGATTTAAAGGCGTGCTTTAAGTTTCTTGCAAGTTACAGTGGGGTAACAATATGGCAGGACAGTGCCATCCAACCTCTGCTTGAGGATCTTTACAGATGATATGGGCAGAATAGAGCTTGGGGGTTATTTTTATGGGCAGAGGCTCAGCTCGGCATGACTGATGGAGGTTAAAGACAGGGTATGTACTTCAATTGGGTCTATATTATAACATCGAAGTCTAAAAACATCGAATGCTATAATATCGACCCCATTCAATCGAAACTCCAGAAAACCGAACAGTCAGAATAGCAAATTTTTTTCCAGGGAAAAAATTTGCTGTTCCGACAAACATACACACAACTCAAGCACACCAAAATAAATAATCCACGTACATACACTTCACAAAACCCTAGACTAAACCAGACATACACCACTAGCTACCCACTTACCTTAACCCAACCCTAACCCTAAGGTCCCTAACTATCGCACACTCACCTTACCCGCTCCCTAACCCTAACTCACCTACCCCACCCTAACCCTCACGTCCACACAATCGCACATTTACCTCACCCATGCCCTAACCCTAACTCACTTAACCCGCCCCAACTCTAAAGTCTGTCACTACTGCACACTCACCTCACCCGCTCCCTAACACTAAAGTCCCTAACTACCGCACACTCACCTTAACCCTGTCCGTTCGCTCACTTACCTTAACCCAGTCCATAACAATCGCACCACACTTACCTGAACCCAATCCGTAACCTCCGTTCACTCACTTCCCTAAACCCAGACTGTAACCATCGCACCACACTGCTGCAAATAGTGAAGCCATGGACCACTGAAATCTTACCCTAGCTAAAATGTTGATGTTCCGAGGCTTCGCTATTCTCAGCTTTCTCACTAAAGGGTTCGATATTATAACATTCGAAGTTTTTGAACTTCGATGTTATAATATAGACCCCTTCAATTATGGGGATGGAATTCTTCCCGGTGGTAATGGCTTTGGCAATATAGGAGGATCAGAGTTCATCTTCATTCGGATAATAACAGCATAGTTAATATAGTGGGCAATCAGCTAAAGGGTAAAGGAGTGTTAGACAGACTGATGATACATTTTACTTTTAAATGGTTAGCACTCAATGTGACAGTTAGGGCACAACACATACTGCACATTGATGACTCATTGAAACACTCGCTTTTTCATTTACAGCGGCCCTAGTTCAGGTTTCTGGATCCAAATGTGAATCCAATGCTGGATCAAGTGCCAGATGAATTGTGGGTCTTATGGGGAGACATGAATGATGGCTAGTACGTAATGTCCTTAGTGGAAGAACAAGGGTAAGGTATAATAAATGTGTACAGCAATTTTTGCTGACCAGGCAGTCCCAGTGTTGGGAGCTAGCATGGCCAATTACACCAGACCAAATCAGAGCATATATTTTGTTAATGAATGAAAAAGGATGGGATTTAGGGTTACCAGGGAGCACATTATCAGTGTTGAACTGAACTAGTTTAATTAGACTGTAAGGGTGGGGAATTTAACAAATTCATTTTAAGTTTGAACTATGTTTAGGGGTTGGGGAGGCAGGCACTGAAGATGTGAGATAGGGTCATCAGTATTACAGAAACTGTAAATTGCCATCCCAAAGGTGTGCTCATCATCATCATATGAAGTAGCATTGTTTAGGTCTACTTTTCTGTTGGCCTTTGATTGGGTCTTCAGATGATCAGAGATCATTCAGCCAAGCAGGAAGAAAAGTCAGTGGATGGTGTTGCCATTGATGCATGTACATGTAACAAAAGAGGACACTTGGGTTTATGTGGCTAAATCCAAAACAAACCAGGAAGGGAAGGGTCAGTGGGTAAAAGTGCTCACCCCAGAAGGTTTGGAATGGGATCTGGCTACAGTGTTGTTGGGATATCAGCACCAGAGAAGTAGGCAAGCAGGTCCATTATTTTTGTATCAAGTGAGGGCACTCCTGCAGGTAGCAGGGAAGTTGTGTGACTTGTACACAGACAGATACACATTACATTAATTTCGGAGAGGGGCAGCATAATATGCACATAGAATGGAGGCATCAGAGGCTGGGCAGATGGAAGTCCAATGCATATAAAAGTTATGTTAGATGTGAGCAGCTTTAACTCCTGTTTTGGTGTTGTAGCCCAAGAATGGGTCTGCATTTAATGTGTTAGACAGTCCAAGGTACATGTTAGGGGGGTCTCAGGACTCCTTAACTGGGCCACTCACAGACTAAATAGCCCCAAGGCATTGTTACCAGATGATATCCAGCCCGGTAACAGTTCCTAGGCAGACTGTAAGATGGCCCAGAAGTATTAAGTGAAATTGTTATGCTGTGGGAAAGATGATTTGGAAGTGCCAGATATTGACAGAGCTGTTTATTGCTCTCTAATATTTAAGGCACAGCTATGAAGAAAAGAAATGGCTTCCCTGAAATTGCTGTCTTGCACACATCTCCAAATAATTATTTTCAATAGTTAGGGGTAATTAGCAGTCATTGACAATAAACACATCTGATGTCTCTGTGTTTTATTAATGTAATAATGGTGATGCTGAAATGTTATACAATGTGTGGAACTGATGATGCAATATGTTATTTATGGTTCAAAGTACTACCATTCAACAGCAGTTAAAGGTAAATGACCTTGGTCAACTGTGGCTTAACTGTCAATTTAGTAAAGGGCAAGGAGTGCTCTACCAATCCTGGACAAATTAATCTGGAGGTTAGCAGAAGGACTAGGCTAACATGTTTGCTTGTCAGCCTAGTAGGAGGGGTTAGGTAGTGGAGAAAGCTAAGGGTAGAATCAGACTTGTTAGACAGTAGATGGAGCCACAAGTGGCATCAGACTTGTTAGGTAGTAGGGGGAGCCACAAGTGGCATCAGACTTGTTAGACAGTAGGTGGAGCCACAAGTGGCTTCAGACTTGTTAGACAGTAGGGGGAGCCACAAGTGGCATCAGACTTGTTAGGTAGTAGGTGGAGCCACAAGTGGCTTCAGACTTGTTAGACAGTAGGGGGAGCCACAAGTGGCATCAGACTTGTTAGGTAGTAGGTGGAGCCACAAGTGGCTTCAGACTTGTTAGACAGTAGGGGGAGCCACAGGTGGCACCAGACTTGTTAGACAGTAGGGGGAGCCACAATTGGCACTAGACTTGTTAGACAGTAGGGGGAGCCACAAGTGGCATCAGACTTGTTAGACAGTAGGTGGAGCCACAAGTGGCTTCAGACTTGTTAGACAGTAGGGGGAGCCACAGGTAGCACCAGACTTGTTAGACAGTAGGGGGAGCCACAATTGGCACTAGACTTGTTAGACAGTAGGGGGAGCCACAAGTGGCATCAGACTTGTTAGACAGTAGGGGGAGCCACAAGTGCCATCAGACTTGGTAGAGAGTAGGCAGAGCCACAAGTGACACCAGATTTGTTAGGCAATGAGTGGCACTAAGGACGGTACCAGAAATAGCACTAGCAGTTTTAGCTATTTTATTTGTATATAAGGAACAATCTAGTGAAATTTCTAAAGTGTCGTCAAGTTACTGGGGAGGTGAAATAGCCTCAGTTGCAGGCAGTGAAGGGAGGGGAAGGGGAATATTAAGACTGAAGTGAGAATTTCAGAGGATTGGTTTGAAACGAAACAATATTTACATGTTTTTGGAACATTTACAGTGAGAGAAGTGTGAAAACTATGAGCTTAATAAAAGGTTAAATGTTAGAACTTAGTATATCATGATATAAATTAAAGAGGTACAGGAGGAGATAACCAGTTTAAGCAAAAGATGAACAGGCTGAATTTGTTATATTTAACAGTTTACTGGTTTGTTGACCAGTTAAGTTTTAATAAGGTGCTGCTTTCCCTTTTACAGGAGAAGTCAAAGACATACAGTACATTCTCCAGGACAGAAAAACTGAGCTACATTTCTGAAACAAATAATAAATAACTTAATTAATAAAACTAGAATTGGTCTAAGAAATTTGGTCACTGTGAATATGTCAATACTGTCTTTTTAGGACTTATTAAAAGTCCTCAGTATTGTACTTCTATTTAGCCAGCCTCGACCCAAAAGATATCTTGACAAATGCACTGAGGAATTGAGAAGGTCTGACCCTATTTCACCCCTCAGTCAGCTTCTTTCGGAATACTTCAGGGCTCATTTCTCAGCCCCTTTCTCATCACCATACATGCCACTGATGTGCGTCCTTCCTGCAAGCCTGCCATTCTCATTCTATATCTAGAAACATCCACCATATTCTTGTCTGCCAATGCTATTGTCTGCTCACATCTTCATACCAGTTTCATGCAGATACAAAACTGACTGAAACATTCTTACAGCTGAAACTTAAGCCTTACTTAATAAAAGTGACCCATATGCATGTCTACAGTTTTACATGCTGTTATCTTTCTTTTATATTCATTTTTTGACCAGGTAATCCTACTGGTCACAAGTGACCCTTTTCAAAGGTGACACAAGAGAACTGTCTTATTAAGTGACTCCCCCAGAGTCTCACTGCAGGCAAACAAAGGTGGAAGGAATCAGATTGTGTTGCTTTGCCTTTAGGAATCAGCTTACGGTGTTAATCTGCGAAGCTGCCTGCCACTCTGTTAAAATGGCAACCATTCACCATCATCTTCCCATTAGAGTTTTTTAAACATGTTTGCTCAGTAAAGCCACTCAGAGGTATTCTGTATTGTGATATGAAATTTTATCAGTAAAATCGGTTCTTTATTTGTCAGACCCAATGACAAGCTAGGTCACCTCTATCCTGTGTAAAATTGTATAACGTGCTACACAACAGGTCACATCAATTCCGTGTATGATTGTGTAACCCATTACACAACAGCCACCATTGCCAGGGCATATTTTTTACCCAGCCTGCTATATGCCACCAACATTCTCACCAAACTCCCATAAGTACAGTCAACAAAGCTGGTGCAGGCATAACACACAACTGCAAAATTTGTCCCAAGACACTCTTTACTCAGAACACAACACTAAGTGGAGTTCAGTCTCTACCTAAAGATTGTGCACCATAGAACAGCTCATTCTGTTGCGTACTTTCCAGTCAAACACCTGACCACCCAAATGTTGTTAGAATGCATCTTCCTGTAACGTCTATTCTTCAAACTCACACTTTGACCTAAACCTAATATCAGGTCATCATTTTGTTGGCTCCATATTTAAAGCTGTAATGTCTAAATAAACTGTGGAATTGCCTCCTACTCCCCATCTGGCAAAAAAGTGTCAAACATTTATTTAGAAAGACCCCCTGCTTCACCTCAAACTTGTAACTGCCCCATAGGTGTTACTTAAACTAGCTGTCGGCACTCAGGCATAGAAGGCAGTCTTTGCTCTTAAATCAAAATCTGCTGATCTTTTTCATAAACTGTAAATAGGTGTATGTAATACCATGGTGATTTTCAAGTGGTTTTTCTGTTGGGCCTAGGTGTTCTACGTGGGCCATCATTTTATTCCAGTTTTATTAATTCTCTCATTGCTATTTCACGGTGCTCTTAAGTGGATTATTAGCATTGCTCATCTAATTTTGTGTTTTACTCACTTTTCAAACAGTATTCATTGTTATTTTTCTGAGCTCTTAAGTGAAGTATTAGCTTTGCTCATCTAATTCTGTTGCAGTCAATCAAAAAGCCAGCTTTGGCCAGTTGTGGTAATTAATCCAGTGATCCCCTTCCCCGGGTATTATACATTATACAAACAGTCAGTCATCTTAGTCTTGCGACTGTTGGAAGCTTAAATACAAAGCATTTGGACTACATTTTGCATCCAGGGATATTGCACTTATCTTACTATTTAAATAAGTTTTGTGTGTTGTGTTGTGTTTGCTCTTTATCTGAAGTTAAAGTTATTAATTTATGGCATTTTTATAGTCTGCTTTTCAAGTGGTTTCTGTGCTGGCCAAGGAGTTCTGAGTGGGTTGTCATTTTATTGCATTTTTACTAGCTCTTTTCCGAATTTTTTTCCCACTCACCATTTTCCTGTTGTGCTTTTAAACTTGGACTCTTTTCAGTTGTCTACCCCTATATCTGGCCTTCGAAGCTCCTCTTAGGTTTATCTCCTCTGCTCATCTTAGTCCATAACTCCCAACCTTCCAGCTCCAAAATGAGGAACACTAGCCCTCATAATGTGGAACAAATGGACAAAATGTGGAACATGTACTAATGGCTTACTAACATCTTCATCTAGGAAGGTATTAGGATGCTTAAAACATGCTGATTTTACTTATAAAAAAGATCTTTTAACAAATTAATATGATCAATTTCTATTTACCATAGATACCAGTTAAAAAATTCCTAACACTGAATATAAAACAGACCCTTTCAATGTGGAACTTCGAGGAATATGAACTTTTTAAGATCTCAAATAAGGTACAATCCTCGTAATGAGATACACTTGTGAGGCATGCATCTTACTGGTACTGACAGAAGAAACTGGGAAGACCCTCTCCTTAGACTATTAGTGCCTTAAAGTGTGTTTGTTCCTCATTGTTGGCTTGTCTGCCTTTGAATTGTCTTGTAATTATTTGTAGCTTGTTAGACTTGTGTCTGGTACCTTTTCACATGTGGCCTACTAAAGTGTGTTTTCCACATTAAGAAGACTGAGCCTGCAATCTAGATGCCTTTGTAGCCTGGTCTGTCCAAGTTGGAAAACACACAAGGGAGCTTAAAGTGAGAATTACTTGTAGTTAGTTATTTGATTTTTTCAAATGTCTTATCACCTTTGTCTATCTAAAGTATGTTTTTACATAAAGAAGACAGGGACTGCTATTCTAGTGGCAGTAGTAAAGTGACCTGGTCGGTCCGAGTTGGGAAACACACAGGGAGGCTTAAAGTGAGATTGTTTCATCAGCCAGAGGGCTTTTAGGGCCTTGCTGGTTTGGTCTTAATCTGCACTTGAGAGCTACTTTGGCTGTGCTTTTATATTAAAAATTTCAAGTTCGGCCATCTTGTGGCAGAAGGTGTTTACCTGCTCTCTCTGAATTGGGACATACTCCAGGGAGCTTAAAGTCTAGTTGTGCATTGGCAAGGGAGCACATGAGTTAGTTTTCAACTTCTTTCTGCCTGCTATAAATCAGGCACATTTATGTGAAGCTGTTTACTGTGTACTGGTGGTTAGTAGTCCCCTGTATAGTAACAAACCTATAAAGCTAATATTTAGGACATAACTAGTAACACAACAAAGATTTGCATGGAGCTAAGCTTAGGGTAACTAGTTAGCTCATCAACCAGCACTAATAGGTTCATAGGTTCATAAGTGTGTACTAGGCGAATGACCACAAGGGCCTTTTTAAGCCTAGTCATGCACCCCGAATCTCTGACAGGTTCTGGTATCCTTAATAAGTGTAAGCAGGGGTTTGGGAGATGAAATATTTATAAGCAAGGGCCTGGGAGATTAACCATTTACAGGCTGCCTGTGTCCATTAGAGGCATAGGTGCCAAACCAACGCTGAATTTCCTTTTCCACATCCAATTGTCCAAGTTTTACTTAAATTGGGTTAGGGAGGAACTCAGCTTCACATGGAAGGGGAGTCTGTTCCAGAGAAGGGGTCGTCTCTGGGTTATATACCTGTCTGTCCAGCAAGTCTTATTCATATCACAAGGAAGGTTTAAGTCTTTAGAATGGGTAATTTCTGGTGCTGTTTGTTTTATGGATGCACAAGAAGTCCATCAAGGTGGGGTCTGACAATGCCTAGTATGCTAGGCATTGATCTCCCCTCAATAGCCTGTAGGAGACAGAATACAGGGATAGAGCCTTGAAGCAGTCTGCATAGGAGATGTTACTTACGCTCTGTATACTTTTACTGAAAAACCTCTGTGGGCTTCCCAGTTGTTGGATGGGCCAAGTTAGGTACATACCAAAGGGGCATTGGACTCAATGATAGGTCTGATGAATGCTGAATACAGTGAAACTATGTCCTCCTTGGACCTAGACACTATACCTTTGTTTATAAGTTGCACAACATAAATGATTTCCTCATTACTGTAGACACATGGTAGTCAAAGGTTAGATTATGTCCCTGTGTGTCCCCATGTCCTTGACTACTGGGTCAACTCTTAGCGTGTGTTGTCAATATGATAGTAACCAGGGGTGGATGACTTTCCAAAGGATACTATTATGCATTTCCTAGCAATTAATTTAAGTCCATGGCTGTGACACAAGTTATTTGTCTGTGTCAACCCTTCCTGGAGAACATTTGTGCTCCTAATTTGCAATCATCTGCAAATTTAGTCAGCCTGAGGCCCTTGACATTAGCCTTGACTTCAGATAAGTAAATGCCAAAAAGAAGCAGTCCCAGGGCCAATCCCTGAGTAACTCCATTTGTGACTGGCCTCAGTGTACAGGTGAACTCCCCAATTCTAGCTTCCTGGGTCCTGTCTGTGAGCCAGATGGCTATCCACTGGATGACATAAGGGTTTATACCTAACATCTTGAGTTTGTCAACAATGCCCGAGTGGGGTATTTTGTAAAATGTCTTAACCAAGTCAAGGTAGGCAGTTTGAATTGTTTTGACCTCAACCATTGCTTTGGTGACCTTCTCAAAGGTCTGAGTAGTTGTGACCTGCCCATGACAACACCAAATTGGGTTGGATCCAGCATCTGGGGGTTTCCTTTGTCATTACTGATCATTTACATAATAATTCATTCTATGACTTTGCATATGAGACTAGTGAGACTTATGAGTGTGTAGTTTCCAGGGTCAGTAGATGGCCCACCTTTGTACAGAGGGATAAGTGTTTCTGTTCTCCACTTGTGAAGCATGAAGCCTGTTTGGAGGCTACAGTTAAACAGCAATTCCAGAGGGCCTGATAGGTCATGTTGCATGTTATTTAGAAGGCATCCTGAGATATTATCTGCGCCCATCAATGCAGTGCTCTTGGCCTTAGAGAGAACATTGAGGACCTTTTCCATAATGATAGTAGGGGGGTGTTATATTTGAGTAAAGCTAGAGCTGAATTTGTCTACCAGTAGGTTTTCTATATCTTCTGGCTCAGTATAAGTCGCTCCATTAACAATGAACTCTGCACACAATTGTGTATTGCCTTTGAGGATGTGTACATAGCTGAAGTATGCCATGTGGTGGTCCTTGGCCTGGGAGGCCAAAATTACCTCAGATTTGGCTTTAGTAGACTTTATTTGTCCTCTGAGTTATTTGTTTAATTTGATGGGAGTGCTTTTATCCTGTTGGTGCTGCACCTCCTAATTTTTGCCATGATTTTCATCCTTCTGTTATACAGTCTACTGATTTTGTGATTCCACCAGTGTGGCTTTCTTTTTGAGTTAGTTCTGTATTTCTTCCTGATGGATACAGCTGCCTCTATGCAGCTATTAACATGCTTGTATAGGGTTTCTTTGAACAGTTCCTCGTAGGAAGCAGTGTTCTCAGGGTTTATGGGGGCTTGAAATGTTGCCAGTTTATCACTTAGCAGTAGAAAGTTAGCCTTAGAGTAGTTTCTGAACATTCCAGGGTTAGCTGGGTTTCCGGCTTTTATTTTTACTTCAAAGGAGACTGTTTTGTGGCCTGACCTTACCAGTGAAGACATTACACTAGGGGGGTGTGCAGCACTCTCCCATATTACTGAGGACTGGATCCAGTATGCTTGTGTCCCTGGTTGGTGTACTGAAGACATTACACTAGGGGGGTGTGCAGCACTCTCCCATATTACTGAGGACTGGATCCAGTATGCTTGTGTCCCTGGTTGGTGTACTGAAGACATTACACTAGGGGGGGTCTGCAGCACTCTCCCATATTACTGAGGACTGGATCCAGTATGCTTGTGTCCCTGGTTGGTGTACTGAAGACATTACACTAGGGGGGTGTGCAGCACTCTCCCATATTACTGAGGACTAGATCCAGTATGCCTGTGTCCCTGGTTGGTGTACTGAAGACATTACACTAGGGGGGTGCAGCACTCTCCCATATTACTGAGGACTGGATCCAGTATGCTTGTGTCCCTGGTTGGTGTACTGAAGACATTACACTAGGGGGTGTGCAGCACTCTCCCATATTACTGAGGACTGGATCCAGTATGCTTGTGTCCCTGGTTGGTGTACTGAAGACATTACACTAGGGGTGTGCAGCACTCTCCCATATTACTGACGACTGGATCCAGTATGCTTGTGTCCCTGGTTGGTGTACTGAAGACATTACACTAGGGGTGTGCAGCACTCTCCCATATTACTGAGGACTGGATCCAGTATGCTTGTGTCCCTGGTTGGTGTACTGAAGACATTACACTAGAGGGTGTGCAGCACTCTCCCATATTACTGAGGACTGGATCCAGTATGCTTGTGTCCCTGGTTGGTGTACTGAAGACATTACACTAGGGGGGTGTGCAGCACTCTCCCATATTACTGAGGACTAGATCCAGTATGCTTGTGTCCCTGGTTGGTGTACTGAAGACATTACACTAGGGGGGTGTGCAGCACTCTCCCATATTACTGAGGACTGGATCCAGTATGCTTGTGTCCCTGGTTGGTGTACTGAAGACATTACACTAGGGGGGTGTGCAGCACTCTCCCATATTACTGAGGACTAGATCCAGTATGCTTGTGTCCCTGGTTGGTGTACTGAAGACATTACACTAGGGGTTGTGCAGCACTCTCCCATATTACTGAGGACTGGATCCAGTATGCTTGTGTCCCTGGTTGGTGTACTGAAGACATTACACTAGGGGTGTGCAGCACTCTCCCATATTACTGAGGACTGGATCCAGTATGCTTGTGTCCCTGGTTGGTGTACTGAAGACATTACACTAGGGGTGTGCAGCACTCTCCCATATTACTGAGGACTGGATCCAGTATGCTTGTGTCCCTGGCTGGTGTACTGAAGACATTACACTAGGGGTGTGCAGCACTCTCCCATATTACTGAGGACTGGATCCAGTATGCTTGTGTCCCTGGTTGGTGTACTGAAGACATTACACTAGGGGTGTGCAGCACTCTCCCATATTACTGAGGACTGGATCCAGTATGCTTGTGTCCCTGGTTGGTGTACTGAAGACATTACACTAGGGGTGTGCAGCACTCTCCCATATTACTGAGGACTGGATCCAGTATGCTTGTGTCCCTGGTTGGTGTACTGAAGACATTACACTAGGGGTGTGCAGCACTCTCCCATATTACTGAGGACTGGATCCAGTATGCTTGTGTCCCTGGTTGGTGTACTGAAGACATTACACTAGGGGTGTGCAGCACTCTCCCATATTACTGAGGACTGGATCCAGTATGCTTGTGTCCCTGGTTGGTGTACTGAAGACATTACACTAGGGGTGTGCAGCACTCTCCCATATTACTGAGGACTGGATCCAGTATGCTTGTGTCCCTGGCTGGTGTACTGAAGACATTACACTAGGGGTGTGCAGCACTCTCCCATATTACTGAGGACTGGATCCAGTATGCTTGTGTCCCTGGTTGGTGTACTGAAGACATTACACTAGGGGTGTGCAGCACTCTCCCATATTACTGAGGACTGGATCCAGTATGCTTGTGTCCCTGGTTGGTGTACTGAAGACATTACACTAGGGGTGTGCAGCACCCTCCCATATTACTGAGGACTGGATCCAGTATGCTTGTGTCCCTGGTTGGTGTACTGAAGACATTACACTAGGGGTGTGCAGCACTCTCCCATATTACTGAGGACTGGATCCAGTATGCTTGTGTCCCTGGTTGGTGTACTGAAGACATTACACTAGGGGTGTGCAGCACTCTCCCATATTACTGAGGACTGGATCCAGTATGCTTGTGTCGCTGGTTGGTGTACTGAAGACATTACACTAGGGGTGTGCAGCACTCTCCCATATTACTGAGGACTGGATCCAGTATGCTTGTGTCCCTGGTTGGTGTACTGAAGACATTACACTAGGGGTGTGCAGCACTCTCCCATATTACTGAGGACTGGATCCAGTATGCTTGTGTCCCTGGTTGGCGTACTGAAGACATTACACTAGGGGTGTGCAGCACTCTCCCATATTACTGAGGACTGGATCCAGTATGCTTGTGTCCCTGGTTGGTGTACTGAAGACATTACACTAGGGGTGTGCAGCACTCTCCCATATTACTGAGGACTGGATCCAGTATGCTTGTGTCCCTGGTTGGTGTACTGAAGACATTACACTAGGGGTGTGCAGCACTCTCCCATATTACTGAGGACTGGATCCAGTATGCTTGTGTCCCTGGTTGGTGTACTGAAGACATTACACTAGGGGTGTGCAGCACTCTCCCATATTACTGAGGACTGGATCCAGTATGCTTGTGTCCCTGGTTGGTGTACTGAAGACATTACACTAGGGGTGCAGCACTCTCCCATATTACTGAGGACTGGATCCAGTATGCTTGTGTCCCTGGTTGGTGTACTGAAGACATTACACTAGGGGTGTGCAGCACTCTCCCATATTACTGAGGACTGGATCCAGTATGCTTGTGTCCCTGGTTGGTGTACTGAAGACATTACACTAGGGGTGTGCAGCACTCTCCCATATTACTGAGGACTGGATCCAGTATGCTTGTGTCCCTGGTTGGTGTACTGAAGACATTACACTAGGGGTGTGCAGCACTCTCCCATATTACTGAGGACTGGATCCAGTATGCTTGTGTCCCTGGTTGGTGTACTGAAGACATTACACTAGGGGTGTGCAGCACTCTCCCATATTACTGAGGACTGGATCCAGTATGCTTGTCTCCCTGGTCGGTGTACTCAAGACATTAGACTGGCGGCTTGTGCACGACTCCCCCATATTACTGAGGACTGGATCCAGTATGCTTGTGTCCCTGGTTGGTGTACTGAAGACATTACACTAGGGTTGTGCAGCACTCTCCCATATTACTGAGGACTGGATCCAGTATGCTTATGTCCCTGGTTGGTGTACTGAAGACATTACACTAGGGTTGTGCAGCACTCTCCCATATTACTGAGGACTGGATCCAGTATGCTTGTGTCCCTGGTTGGTGTACTGAAGACATTACACTAGGGGTGTGCAGCACTCTCCCATATTACTGAGGACTGGATCCAGTATGCTTGTGTCCCTGGTTAGTGTACTGAAGACATTACACTAGGGGTGTGCAGCACTCTCCCATATTACTGAGGACTGGATCCAGTATGCTTGTGTCCCTGGCTGGTGTACTGAAGACATTACACTAGGGGTGTGCAGCACTCTCCCATATTACTGAGGACTGGATCCAGTATGCTTGTGTCCCTGGTTGGTGTACTGAAGACATTACACTAGGGGTGTGCAGCACTCTCCCATATTACTGAGGACTGGATCCAGTATGCTTGTGTCCCTGGTTGGTGTACTGAAGACATTACACTAGGGGTGTGCAGCACTCTCCCATATTACTGAGGACTGGATCCAGTATGCTTGTGTCCCTGGTTGGTGTACTGAAGACATTACACTAGGGGTGTGCAGCACTCTCCCATATTACTGAGGACTGGATCCAGTATGCTTGTGTCCCTGGTTGGTGTACTGAAAACATTACACTAGGGGTGTGCAGCACTCTCCCATATTACTGAGGACTGGATCCAGTATGCTTGTGTCCCTGGTTGGTGTACTGAAGACATTACACTAGGGGTGTGCAGCACTCTCCCATATTACTGAGGACTGGATCCAGTATGCTTGTGTCCCTGGTTGGTGTACTGAAGACATTACACTAGGGGTGTGCAGCACTCTCCCATATTACTGAGGACTGGATCCAGTATGCTTGTGTCCCTGGTTGGTGTACTGAAGACATTACACTAGGGGTGTGCAGCACTCTCCCATATTACTGAGGACTGGATCCAGTATGCTTGTGTCCCTGGTTGGTGTACTGAAGACATTACACTAGGGGTGTGCAGCACTCTCCCATATTACTGAGGACAGGATCCAGTATGCTTGTGACCCTGGTTGGTGTACTGAAGACATTACACTAGGGGTGTGCAGCACTCTCCCATATTACTGAGGACTGGATCCAGTATGCTTGTGTCCCTGGTTGGTGTACTGAAGACATTACACTAGGGGTGTGCAGCACTCTCCCATATTACTGAGGACTGGATCCAGTATGCTTGTGTCCCTGGTTGGTGTACTGAAGACATTACACTAGGGGTGTGCAGGACTCTCCCATATTACTGAGGACTGGATCCAGTATGCTTGTGTCCCTGGTTGGTGTACTGAAGACATTACACTAGGGGTGTGCAGCACTCTCCCATATTACTGAGGACTGGATCCAGTATGCTTGTGTCCCTGGTTGGTGCACTGAAGACATTACACTAGGGGTGTGCAGCACTCTCCCATATTACTGAGGACTGGATCCAGTATGCTTGTGTCCCTGGTTGGTGTACTGAAGACATTACACTAGGGGTGTGCAGCACTCTCCCATATTACTGAGGACTGGATCCAGTATGCTTGTGTCCCTGGTTGGTGTACTGAAGACATTACACTAGGGGTGTGCAGCACTCTCCCATATTACTGAGGACTGGATCCAGTATGCTTGTGTCCCTGGTTGGTGTACTGAAGACATTACACTAGGGGTGTGCAGCACTCTCCCATATTACTGAGGACTGGATCCAGTATGCTTGTGTCCCTGGTTGGTGTACTGAAGACATTACACTAGGGGTGTGCAGCACTCTCCCATATTACTGAGGACTAGATCCAGTATGCTTGTGTCCCTGGTTGGTGTACTGAAGACATTACACTAGGGGTGTGCAGCACTCTCCCATATTACTGAGGACTGGATCCAGTATGCTTGTGTCCCTGGTTGGTGTACTGAAGACGTTACACTAGGGGTGTGCAGCACTCTCCCATATTACTGAGGACTGGATCCAGTATGCTTGTGTCCCTGGTTGGTGTACTGAAGACATTACACTAGGGGTGTGCAGCACTCTCCCATATTACTGAGGACTGGATCCAGTATGCTTGTGTCCCTGGTTGGTGTACTGAAGACATTACACTAGGGGTGTGCAGCACTCTCCCATATTACTGAGGACTAGATCCAGTATGCTTGTGTCCCTGGTTGGTGTACTGAAGACATTACACTAGGGGGTGTGCAGCACTCTCCCATATTACTGAGGACTGGATCCAGTATGCTTGTGTCCCTGGTTGGTGTACTGAAGACATTACACTAGAGGGTGTGCAGCACTCTCCCATATTACTGAGGACTGGATCCAGTATGCTTGTGTCCCTGGTTGGTGTACTGAAGACATTACACTAGGGGGGTGTGCAGCACTCTCCCATATTACTGAGGACTGGATCCAGTATGCTTGTGTCCCTGGTTGGTGTACTGAAGACATTACACTAGGGGGGGGGTGTGCAGCACTCTCCCATATTACTGAGGACTGGATCCAGTATGCTTGTGTCCCTGGTTGGTGTACTGAAGACATTACACTAGGGTGTGCAGCACTCTCCCATATTACTGAGGACTGGATCCAGTATGCTTGTGTCCCTGGTTGGTGTACTGAAGACATTACACTAGGGGTGTGCAGCACTCTCCCATATTACTGAGGACTGATCCAGTATGCTTGTGTCCCTGGTTGGTGTACTGAAGACATTACACTAGGGGGTGTGCAGCACTCTCCCATATTACTGAGGACTGGATCCAGTATGCTTGTGTCCCTGGTTGGTGTACTGAAGACATTACACTAAGGGGGTGTGCAGCACTCTCCCATATTACTGAGGACTGGATCCAGTATGCTTGTGTCCCTGGTTGGTGTACTGAAGACATTACACTAGGGGTTGTGCAGCACTCTCCCATATTACTGAGGACTGGATCCAGTATGCTTGTGTCCCTGGTTGGTGTACTGAAGACATTACACTAGGGGGTGTGCAGCACTCTCCCATATTACTGAGGACTGGATCCAGTATGCTTGTGTCCCTGGTTGGTGTACTGAAGACATTACACTAGGGGTGTGCAGCACTCTCCCATATTACTGAGGACTGGATCCAGTATGCTTGTGTCCCTGGTTGGTGTACTGAAGACATTACACTAGGGGTGTGCAGCACTCTCCCATATTACTGAGGACTGGATCCAGTATGCTTGTGTCCCTGGTTGGTGTACTGAAGACATTACACTAGGGGTGTGCAGCACTCTCCCATATTACTGAGGACTGGATCCAGTATGCTTGTGTCCCTGGTTGGTGTACTGAAGACATTACACTAGGGGTGTGCAGCACTCTCCCATATTACTGAGGACTGGATCCAGTATGCTTGTGTCCCTGGTTGGTGTACTGAAGACATTACACTAGGGGTGTGCAGCACTCTCCCATATTACTGAGGACTGGATCCAGTATGCTTGTGTCCCTGGTTGGTGTACTGAAGACATTACACTAGGGGTGTGCAGCACTCTCCCATATTACTGAGGAATGGATCCAGTATGCTTGTGTCCCTGGTTGGTGTACTGAAGACATTACACTAGGGGTGTGCAGCACCCTCCCATATTACTGAGGACTGGATCCAGTATGCTTGTGTCCCTGGTTGGTGTACTGAAGACATTACACTAGGGGTGTGCAGCACTCTCCCATATTACTGAGGACTGGATCCAGTATGCTTGTGTCCCTGGTTGGTGTACTGAAGACATTACACTAGGGGTGTGCAGCACTCTCCCATATTACTGAGGACTGGATCCAGTATGCTTGTGTCCCTGGTTGGTGTACTGAAGACATTACACTAGGGGTGTGCAGCACTTTCCCATATTACTGAGGACTGGATCCAGTATGCTTGTGTCCCTGGTTGGTGTACTGAAGACATTACACTAGGGGTGTGCAGCACTCTCCCATATTACTCAGGACTGGATCCAGTATGCTTGTGTCCCTGGTTGGTGTACTGAAGACATTACACTAGGGGTGTGCAGCACTCTCCCATATTACTGAGGACTGGATCCAGTATGCTTGTGTCCCTGGTTGGTGTACTGAAGACATTACACTAGGGGTGTGCAGCACTCTCCCATATTACTGAGGACTGGATCCAGTATGCTTGTGTCCCTGGTTGGTGTACTGAAGACATTACACTAGGGCGTGTGCAGCACTCTCCCATATTACTGAGGACTGGATCCAGTATGCTTGTGTCCCTGGTTGGTGTACTGAAGACATTACACTAGGGGTGTGCAGCACTCTCCCATATTACTGAGGACTGGATCCAGTATGCTTGTGTCCCTGGTTGGTGTACTGAAGACATTACACTAGGGGGTGTGCAGCACTCTCCCATATTACTGAGGACTGGATCCAGTATGCTTGTGTCCCTGGTTGGTGTACTGAAGACATTACACTAAGGGGGTGTGCAGCACTCTCCCATATTACTGAGGACTGGATCCAGTATGCTTGTGTCCCTGGTTGGTGTACTGAAGACATTACACTAGGGGGGTGTGCAGCACTCTCCCATATTACTGAGGACTGGATCCAGTATGCTTGTGTCCCTGGTTGGTGTACTGAAGACATTACACTAGGGGGTGTGCAGCACTCTCCCATATTACTGAGGACTGGATCCAGTATGCTTGTGTCCCTGGTTGGTGTACTGAAGACATTACACTAGAGGGTGTGCAGCACACACCCATTTTACTAAGCACTGGACCGAGTGTGCTTGTGTCCCTGGTTGGTGTACTGAAGACATTACACTAGGGGTGCAGCACTCTCCCATATTACTGAGGACTGGATCCAGTATGCTTGTGTCCCTGGTTGGTGTACTGAAGACATTACACTAGGGGTGTGCAGCACTCTCCCATATTACTGAGGACTGGATCCAGTATGCTTGTGTCCCTGGTTGGTGTACTGAAGACATTACACTAGGGGTGTGCAGCACTCTCCCATATTACTGAGGACTGGATCCAGTATGCTTGTGTCCCTGGTTGGTGTTCTGAAGACATTACACTAGGGGTGTGCAGCACTCTCCCATATTACTGAGGACTGGATCCAGTATGCTTGTGTCCCTGGTTGGTGTACTGAAGACATTACACTAGGGGTGTGCAGCACTCTCCCATATTACTGAGGACTGGATCCAGTATGCTTGTGTCCCTGGTTGGTGTACTGAAGACATTACACTAGGGGTGTGCAGCACTCTCCCATATTACTGAGGACTGGATCCAGTATGCTTGTGTCCCTGGTTGGTGTACTGAAGACATTACACTAGGGGTGTGCAGCACTCTCCCATATTACTGAGGACTGGATCCAGTATGCTTGTGTCCCTGGTTGGTGTACTGAAGACATTACACTAGGGGTGTGCAGCACTCTCCCATATTACTCAGGACTGGATCCAGTATGCTTGTGTCCCTGGTTGGTGTACTGAAGACATTACACTAGGGGTGTGCAGCACTCTCCCATATTACTGAGGACTGGATCCAGTATGCTTGTGTCCCTGGTTGGTGTACTGAAGACATTACACTAGGGGTGTGCAGCACTCTCCCATATTACTGAGGACTGGATCCAGTATGCTTGTGTCCCTGGTTGGTGTACTGAAGACATTACACTAGGGGTGTGCAGCACTCTCCCATATTACTGAGGACTGGATCCAGTATGCTTGTGTCCCCGGTTGGTGTACTGAAGACATTACACTAGGGGTGTGCAGCACTCTCCCATATTACTGAGGACTGGATCCAGTATGCTTGTGTCCCTGGTTGGTGTACTGAAGACATTACACTAGGGGTGTGCAGCACTCTCCCATATTACTGAGGACTGGATCCAGTATGCTTGTGTCCCAGGTTGGTGTACTGAAGACATTACACTAGGGGTGTGCAGCACTCTCCCATATTACTGAGGACTGGATCCAGTATGCTTGTGTCCCTGGTTGGTGTACTGAAGACATTACACTAGGGGTGTGCAGCACTCTCCCATATTACTGAGGACTGGATCCAGTATGCTTGTGTCCCTGGTTGGTGTACTGAAGACATTACACTAGGGGTGTGCAGCACTCTCCCATATTACTGAGGACTGGATCCAGTATGCTTGTGTCCCTGGTTGGTGTACTGAAGACATTACACTAGGGGTGTGCAGCACTCTCCCATATTACTGAGGACTGGATCCAGTATGCTTGTGTCCCTGGTTGGTGTACTGAAGACATTACACTAGGGGTGTGCAGCACTCTCCCATATTACTGAGGACTGGATCCAGTATGCTTGTGTCCCTGGTTGGTGTACTGAAGACATTACACTAGGGGTGTGCAGCACTCTCCCATATTACTGAGGACTGGATCCAGTATGCTTGTGTCCCTGGTTGGTGTACTGAAGACATTACACTAGGGGTGTGCAGCACTCTCCCATATTACTGAGGACTGGATCCAGTATGCTTGTGTCCCTGGTTGGTGTACTGAAGACATTACACTAGGGGTGTGCAGCACTCTCCCATATTACTGAGGACTGGATCCAGTATGCTTGTGTCCCTGGTTGGTGTACTGAAGACATTACACTAGGGGTGTGCAGCACTCTCCCATATTACTGAGGACTAGATCCAGTATGCTTGTGTCCCTGGTTGGTGTACTGAAGACATTACACTAGGGGTGTGCAGCACTCTCCCATATTACTGAGGACTGGATCCAGTATGCTTGTGTCCCTGGTTGGTGTACTGAAGACATTACACTAGGGGTGTGCAGCACTCTCCCATATTACTGAGGACTGGATCCAGTATGCTTGTGTCCCTGGTTGGTGTACTGAAGACATTACACTAGGGGTGTGCAGCACTCTCCCATATTACTGAGGACTGGATCCAGTATGCTTGTGTCCCTGGTTGGTGTACTGAAGACATTACACTAGGGGTGTGCAGCACTCTCCCATATTATTGAGGACTGGATCCAGTATGCTTGTGTCCCTGGTTGGTGTACTGAAGACATTACACTAGGGGTGTGCAGCACTCTCTCATATTACTGAGGACTGGATCCAGTATGCTTGTGTCCCTGGTTGGTGTACTGAAGACATTACACTAGGGGTGTGCAGCACTCTCCCATATTACTGAGGACTGGATCCAGTATGCTTGTGTCCCTGGTTGGTGTACTGAAGACATTACACTAGGGGTGTGCAGCACTCTCCCATATTACTGAGGACTGGATCCAGTATGCTTGTGTCCCTGGTTGGTGTACTGAAGACATTACACTAGGGGTGTGCAGCACTCTCCCATATTACTGAGGACTGGATCCAGTATGCTTGTGTCCCTGGTTGGTGTACTGAAGACATTACACTAGGGGTGTGCAGCACTCTCCCATATTACTGAGGACTGGATCCAGTATGCTTGTGTCCCTGGTTGGTGTACTGAAGACATTACACTAGGGGTGTGCAGCACTCTCCCATATTACTGAGGACTGGATCCAGTATGCTTGTGTCCCTGGTTGGTGTACTGAAGACATTACACTAGGGGTGTGCAGCACTCTCCCATATTACTGAGGACTGGATCCAGTATGCTTGTGTCCCTGGTTGGTGTACTGAAGACATTACACTAGGGGTGTGCAGCACTCTCCCATATTACTGAGGACTGGATCCAGTATGCTTGTGTCCCTGGTTGCTGTACTGCAGACATTACACTAGGCCGGTGTGCAGCACTCTCCCACATTACTGAGGACTGGATCCAGTATGCTTGTGTCCCTGGTTGGTGTACTGAAGACATTACACTAGGGGTGTGCAGCACTCTCCCATATTACTGAGGACTGGATCCAGTATGCTTGTGTCCCTGGTTGGTGTACTGAAGACATTACACTAGGGGTGTGTGCAGCACTCTCCCAGATTACTGGGGACTAGATCCACTATGCTTGTGTCCGTGGTTGGGGTAGTGAAGACATTACACTAGGGGTGTGCAGCACTCTCCGATATTACTGAGGACTGGATCCAGTATGCTTGTGTCCCTGGTTGGTGTACTGAAGACATTACACTAGGGGTGTGCAGCACTCTCCCATATTACTGAGGACTGGATCCAGTATGCTTGTGTCCCTGGTTGGTGTACTGAAGACATTACACTAGGGGTGTGCAGCACTCTCCCATATTACTGAGGACTGGATCCAGTATGCTTGTGTCCCTGGTTGGTGTACTGAAGACATTACACTAGGGGTGTGCAGCACTCTCCCATATTACTGAGGACTGGATCCAGTATGCTTGTGTCCCTGGTTGGTGTACTGAAGACATTACACTAGGGGTGTGCAGCACTCTCCCATATTACTGAGGACTGGATCCAGTATGCTTGTGTCCCTGGTTGGTGTACTGAAGACATTACACTAGGGGTGTGCAGCACTCTCCCATATTACTGAGGACTGGATCCAGTATGCTTGTGTCCCTGGTTGGTGTACTGAAGACATTACACTAGGGGTGTGCAGCACTCTCCCATATTACTGAGGAATGGATCCAGTATGCTTGTGTCCCTGGTTGGTGTACTGAAGACATTACACTAGGGGTGTGCAGCACTCTCCCATATTACTGAGGACTGGATCCAGTATGCTTGTGTCCCTGGTTGGTGTACTGAAGACATTACACTAGGGGTGTGCAGCACTCTCCCATATTACTGAGGACTGGATCCAGTATGCTTGTGTCCCTGGTTGGTGTACTGAAGACATTACACTAGGGGTGTGCAGCACTCTCCCATATTACTGAGGACTGGATCCAGTATGCTTGTGTCCCTGGTTGGTGTACTGAAGACATTACACTAGGGGTGTGCAGCACTCTCCCATATTACTGAGGACTGGATCCAGTATGCTTGTGTCCCTGGTTGGTGTACTGAAGACATTACACTAGGGGTGTGCAGCACTCTCCCATATTACTGAGGACTGGATCCAGTATGCTTGTGTCCCTGGTTGGTGTACTGAAGACATTACACTAGGGGTGTGCAGCACTCTGCCATATTACTGAGGACTGGATCCAGTATGCTTGTGTCCCTGGTTGGTGTACTGAAGACATTACACTAGGGGTGTGCAGCACTCTCCCATATTACTGAGGACTGGATCCAGTATGCTTGTGTCCCTGGTTGGTGTACTGAAGACATTACACTAGGGGTGTGCAGCACTCTCCCATATTACTGAGGACTGGATCCAGTATGCTTGTGTCCCTGGTTGGTGTACTGAAGACATTACACTAGGGGTGTGCAGCACTCTCCCATATTACTGAGGACTGGATCCAGTATGCTTGTGTCCCTGGTTGGTGTACTGAAGACATTACACTAGGGGTGTGCAGCACTCTCCCATATTACTGAGGACTGGATCCAGTATGCTTGTGTCCCTGGTTGGTGTACTGAAGACATTACACTAGGGGCTGTGCACCACTCTCCCATATTACTGATGACTGGATCCAGTATGCTTGTGTCCCTGGTTGTTGTACTGTAGACATTACACTAGGGGTGTGCAGCACTCTCCCATATTACTGAGGACTGGATCCAGTATGCTTGTGTCCCTGGTTGGTGTACTGAAGACATTACACTAGGGGGGTGTGCAGCACTCTCCCATATTACTGAGGACTGGATCCAGTATGCTTGTGTCCCTGGTTGGTGTACTGAAGACATTACACTAGGGGGGGTCTGCAGCACTCTCCCATATTACTGAGGACTGGATCCAGTATGCTTGTGTCCCTGGTTGGTGTACTGAAGACATTACACTAGGGGGTGTGCAGCACTCTCCCATATTACTGAGGACTGGATCCAGTATGCTTGTGTCCCTGGTTGGTGTACTGAAGACATTACACTAGGGGGTGTGCAGCACTCTCCCATATTACTGAGGACTGGATCCAGTATGCTTGTGTCCCTGGTTGGTGTACTGAAGACATTACACTAGGGGGGTGTGCAGCACTCTCCCATATTACTGAGGACTGGATCCAGTATGCTTGTGTCCCTGGTTGGTGTACTGAAGACATTACACTAGAGGGGTGTGCAGCACTCTCCCATATTACTGAGGACTGGATCCAGTATGCTTGTGTCCCTGGTTGGTGTACTGAAGACATTACACTAGGGTGGTGTGCAGCACTCTCCCATATTACTGAGGACTGGATCCAGTATGCTTGTGTCCCTGGTTGGTGTACTGAAGACATTACACTAGGGGGGTGTGCAGCACTCTCCCATATTACTGAGGACTAGATCCAGTATGCTTGTGTCCCTGGTTGGTGTACTGAAGACATTACACTAGGGGGTGTGCAGCACTCTCCCATATTACTGAGGACTGGATCCAGTATGCTTGTGTCCCTGGTTGGTGTACTGAAGACATTACACTAGGGGTGTGCAGCACTCTCCCATATTACTGAGGACTGGATCCAGTATGCTTGTGTCCCTGGTTGGTGTACTGAAGACATTACACTAGGGGTGTGCAGCACTCTCCCATATTACTGAGGACTGGATCCAGTATGCTTGTGTCCCTGGTTGGTGTACTGAAGACATTACACTAGGGGTGTGCAGCACTCTCCCATATTACTGAGGACTGGATCCAGTATACTTGTGTCCCTGGTTGGTGTACTGAAGACATTACACTAGGGGTGTGCAGCACTCTCCCATATTACTGAGGACTGGATCCAGTATGCTTGTGTCCCTGGTTGGTGTACTGAAGACATTACACTAGGGGTGTGCAGCACTCTCCCATATTACTGAGGACTGGATCCAGTATGCTTGTGTCCCTGGTTGGTGTACTGAAGACATTACACTAGGGGTGTGCAGCACTCTCCCATATTACTGAGGACTGGATCCAGTATGCTTGTGTCCCTGGTTGGTGTACTGAAGACATTACACTTGGGTTGTGTGCAGCACTCTCACATATTACTGAGGACTGGATCCAGTATGCTTGTGTCCCTGGTTGGTTTACTGAAGACATTACACTAGGGGTGTGCAGCACTCTCCCATATTACTGAGGACTGGATCCAGTATGCTTGTGTCCCTGGTTGGTGTACTGAAGACATTACACTAGGGGTGTGCAGCACTCTCCCATATTACTGAGGACTGGATCCAGTATGCTTGTGTCCCTGGTTGGTGTACTGAAGACATTACACTAGGGGTGTGCAGCACTCTCCCATATTACTGAGGACTGGATCCAGTATGCTTGTGTCCCTGGTTGGTGTACTGAAGACATTACACTAGGGGTGTGCAGCACTCTCCCATATTACTGAGGACTGGATCCAGTATGCTTGTGTCCCTGGTTGGTGTACTGAAGACATTACACTAGGGGTGTGCAGCACTCTCCCATATTACTGAGGACTGGATCCAGTATGCTTGTGTCCCTGGTTGGTGTACTGAAGACGTTACACTAGGGGTGTGCAGCACTCTCCCATATTACTGAGGACTGGATCCAGTATGCTTGTGTCCCTGGTTGGTGTACTGAACACATTACACTAGGGGTGTGCAGCACTCTCCCATATTACTGAGGACTGGATCCAGTATGCTTGTGTCCCTGGTTGGTGTACTGAAGACATTACACTAGGGGTGTGCAGCACTCTCCCATATTACTGAGGACTGGATCCAGTATGCTTGTGTCCCTGGTTGGTGTACTGAAGACATTACACTAGGGGTGTGCAGCACTCTCCCATATTACTGAGGACTGGATCCAGTATGCTTGTGTCCCTGGTTGGTGTACTGAAGACATTACACTAGGGGTGTGCAGCACTCTCCCATATTACTGAGGACTGGATCCAGTATGCTTGTGTCCCTGGTTGGTGTACTGAAGACATTACACTAGGGGTGTGCAGCACTCTCCCATATTACTGAGGACTGGATCCAGTATGCTTGTGTCCCTGGTTGGTGTACTGAAGACATTACACTAGGGGTGTGCAGCACTCTCCCATATTACTGAGGACTGGATCCAGTATGCTTGTGTCCCTGGTTGGTGTACTGAAGACATTACACTAGGGGTGTGCAGCACTCTCCCATATTACTGAGGACTGGATCCAGTATGCTTGTGTCCCTGGTTGGTGTACTGAAGACATTACACTAGGGGTGTGCAGCACTCTCCCATATTACTGAGGACTGGATCCAGTATGCTTGTGTCCCTGGTTGGTGTACTGAAGACATTACACTAGGGGTGTGCAGCACTCTCCCATATTACTGAGGACTGGATCCAGTATGCTTGTGTCCCTGGTTGGTGTACTGAAGACATTACACTAGGGGTGTGCAGCACTCTCCCATATTACTGAGGACTGGATCCAGTATGCTTGTGTCCCTGGTTGGTGTACTGAAGACATTACACTAGGGGTGTGCAGCACTCTCCCATATTACTGAGGACTGGATCCAGTATGCTTGTGTCCTTGGTTGGTGTACTGAAGACATTACACTAGGGGTGTGCAGCACTCTCCCATATTACTGAGGACTGGATCCAGTATGCTTGTGTCCCTGGTTGGTGTACTGAAGACATTACACTAGGGGTGTGCAGCACTCTCCCATATTACTGAGGACTGGATCCAGTATGCTTGTGTCCCTGGTTGGTGTACTGAAGACATTACACTAGGGGGGTGTGCAGCACTCTCCCATATTACTGAGGACTGGATCCAGTATGCTTGTGTCCCTGGTTGGTGTACTGAAGACATTACACTAGGGGTGCAGCACTCTCCCATATTACTGAGACTGGATCCAGTATGCTTGTGTCCCTGGTTGGTGTACTGAAGACATTACACTAGGGGGTGTGCAGCACTCTCCCATATTACTGAGGACTGGATCCAGTATGCTTGTGTCCCTGGTTGGTGTACTGAAGACATTACACTAGGGGGGTGTGCAGCACTCTCCCATATTACTGAGGACTGGATCCAGTATGCTTGTGTCCCTGGTTGGTGTACTGAAGACATTACACTAGGGGGGTGTGCAGCACTCTCCCATATTACTGAGGACTGGATCCAGTATGCTTGTGTCCCTGGTTGGTGTACTGAAGACATTACACTAGGGGGTGTGCAGCACTCTCCCATATTACTGAGGACTGGATCCAGTATGCTTGTGTCCCTGGTTGGTGTACTGAAGACATTACACTAGGGGGTGTGCAGCACTCTCCCATATTACTGAGGACTGGATCCAGTATGCTTGTGTCCCTGGTTGGTGTACTGAAGACATTACACTAGGGGGGTGTGCAGCACTCTCCCATATTACTGAGGACTAGATCCAGTATGCTTGTGTCCCTGGTTGGTGTACTGAAGACATTACACTAGGGGGGTGTGCAGCACTCTCCCATATTACTGAGGACTGGATCCAGTATGCTTGTGTCCCTGGTTGGTGTACTGAAGACATTACACTAGGGGGGTGTGCAGCACTCTCCCATATTACTGAGGACTGGATCCAGTATGCTTGTGTCCCTGGTTGGTGTACTGAAGACATTACACTAGGGGGTGTGCAGCACTCTCCCATATTACTGAGGACTAGATCCAGTATGCTTGTGTCCCTGGTTGGTGTACTGAAGACATTACACTAGGGGGGTGTGCAGCACTCTCCCATATTACTGAGGACTGGATCCAGTATGCTTGTGTCCCTGGTTGGTGTACTGAAGACATTACACTAGGGGTGTGCAGCACTCTCCCATATTACTGAGGACTGGATCCAGTATGCTTGTGTCCCTGGTTGGTGTACTGAAGACATTACACTAGGGGGGTGTGCAGCACTCTCCCATATTACTGAGGACTGGATCCAGTATGCTTGTGTCCCTGGTTGGTGTACTGAAGACATTACACTAGGGGTGTGCAGCACTCACCCATATTACTGAGGACTGGATCCAGTATGCTTGTGTCCCTGGTTGGTGTACTGAAGACATTACACTAGGGGTGTGCAGCACTCTCCCATATTACTGAGGACTGGATCCAGTATGCTTGTGTCCCTGGTTGGTGTACTGAAGACATTACACTAGGGGTGTGCAGCACTCTCCCATATTACTGAGGACTGGATCCAGTATGCTTGTGTCCCTGGTTGGTGTACTGAAGACATTACACTAGGGGTGTGCAGCACTCTCCCATATTACTGAGGACTGGATCCAGTATGCTTGTGTCCCTGGTTGGTGTACTGAAGACATTACACTAGGGGTGTGCAGCACTCTCCCATATTACTGAGGACTGGATCCAGTATGCTTGTGTCCCTGGTTGGTGTACTGAAGACATTACACTAGGGGTGTGCAGCACTCTCCCATATTACTGAGGACTGGATCCAGTATGCTTGTGTCCCTGGTTGGTGTACTGAAGACATTACACTAGGGGTGTGCAGCACTCTCCCATATTACTGAGGACTGGATCCAGTATGCTTGTGTCCCTGGTTGGTGTACTGAAGACATTACACTAGGGGTGTGCAGCACTCTCCCATATTACTGAGGACTAGATCCAGTATGCTTGTGTCCCTGGTTGGTGTACTGAAGACATTACACTAGGGGTGTGCAGCACTCTCCCATATTACTGAGGACTGGATCCAGTATGCTTGTGTCCCTGGTTGGTGTACTGAAGACATTACACTAGGGGTGTGCAGCACTCTCCCATATTACTGAGGACTGGATCCAGTATGCTTGTGTCCCTGGTTGGTGTACTGAAGACATTACACTAGGGGGGTGTGCAGCACTCTCCCATATTACTGAGGACTGGATCCAGTATGCTTGTGTCCCTGGTTGGTGTACTGAAGACATTACACTAGGGGTGTGCAGCACTCTCCCATATTAGTGAGGACTGGATCCAGTATGCTTGTGTCCCTGGTTGGTGTACTGAAGACATTACACTAGGGGGGTGTGCAGCACTCTCCCATATTACTGAGGACTGGATCCAGTATGCTTGTGTACTGGATCCAGTATGCTTGTGTCCCTGGTTGGTGTACTGAAGACATTACACTAGGGGGTGTGCAGCACTCTCCCATATTACTGAGGACTGGATCCAGTATGCTTGTGTCCCTGGTTGGTGTACTGAAGACATTACACTAGAGAGTGTGCAGCACTCTCCCATATTACTGAGGACTGGATCCAGTATGCTTGTGTCCCTGGTTGGTGTACTGAAGACATTACACTAGGGGGTGTGCAGCACTCTCCCATATTACTGAGGACTAGATCCAGTATGCTTGTGTCCCTGGTTGGTGTACTGAAGACATTACACTAGGGGGTGTGCAGCACTCTCCCATATTACTGAGGACTGGATCCAGTATGCTTGTGTCCCTGGTTGGTGTACTGAAGACATTACACTAGGGGGTGTGCAGCACTCTCCCATATTACTGAGGACTGGATCCAGTATGCTTGTGTCCCTGGTTGGTGTACTGAAGACATTACACTAGGGGGTGTGCAGCACTCTCCCATATTACTGAGGACTGGATCCAGTATGCTTGTGTCCCTGGTTGGTGTACTGAAGACATTACACTAGGGGGGTGTGCAGCACTCTCCCATATTACTGAGGACTGGATCCAGTATGCTTGTGTCCCTGGTTGGTGTACTGAAGACATTACACTAGGGGGTGTGCAGCACTCTCCCATATTACTGAGGACTGGATCCAGTATGCTTGTGTCCCTGGTTGGTGTACTGAAGACATTACACTAGGGGGGGTGTGCAGCACTCTCCCATATTACTGAGGACTGGATCCAGTATGCTTGTGTCCCTGGTTGGTGTACTGAAGACATTACACTAGGGGTGTGCAGCACTCTCCCATATTACTGAGGACTGGATCCAGTATGCTTGTGTCCCTGGTTGGTGTACTGAAGACATTACACTAGGGGTGTGCAGCACTCTCCCATATTACTGAGGACTGGATCCAGTATGCTTGTGTCCCTGGTTGGTGTACTGAAGACATTACACTAGGGGTGTGCAGCACTCTCCCATATTACTGAGGACTGGATCCAGTATGCTTGTGTCCCTGGTTGGTGTACTGAAGACATTACACTAGGGGTGTGCAGCACTCTCCCATATTACTGAGGACTGGATCCAGTATGCTTGTGTCCCTGGTTGGTGTACTGAAGACATTACACTAGGGGTGTGCAGCACTCTCCCATATTACTGAGGACTGGATCCAGTATGCTTGTGTCCCTGGTTGGTGTACTGAAGACATTACACTAGGGGTGTGCAGCACTCTCCCATATTACTGAGGACTGGATCCAGTATGCTTGTGTCCCTGGTTGGTGTACTGAAGACATTACACTAGGGGTGTGCAGCACTCTCCCATATTACTGAGGACTGGATCCAGTATGCTTGTGTCCCTGGTTGGTGTACTGAAGACATTACACTAGGGGTGTCCAGCACTCTCCCATATTACTGAGGACTGGATCCAGTATGCTTGAGTCCCTGGTTGGTGTACTGAAGACATTACACTAGGGGTGTGCAGCACTCTCCCATATTACTGAGGACTGGATCCAGTATGCTTGTGTCCCTGGTTGGTGTACTGAAGACATTACACTAGGGGTGTGCAGCACTCTCCCATATTACTGAGGACTGGATCCAGTATGCTTGTGTCCCTGGTTGGTGTACTGAAGACATTACACTAGGGGTGTGCAGCACTCTCCCATATTACTGAGGACTGGATCCAGTATGCTTGTGTCCCTGGTTGGTGTACTGAAGACATTACACTAGGGGTGTGCAGCACTCTCCCATATTACTGAGGACTGGATCCAGTATGCTTGTGTCCCTGGTTGGTGTACTGAAGACATTACACTAGGGGGTGTGCAGCACTCTCCCATATTACTGAGGACTGGATCCAGTATGCTTGTGTCCCTGGTTGGTGTACTGAAGACATTACACTAGGGGGTGTGCAGCACTCTCCCATATTACTGAGGACTGGATCCAGTATGCTTGTGTCCCTGGTTGGTGTACTGAAGACATTACACTAGGGGTGTGCAGCACTCTCCCATATTACTGAGGACTGGATCCAGTATGCTTGTGTCCCTGGTTGGTGTACTGAAGACATTACACTAGGGGGGGTGTGCAGCACTCTCCCATATTACTGAGGACTGGATCCAGTATGCTTGTGTCCCTGGTTGGTGTACTGAAGACATTACACTAGGGGGGTGTGCAGCACTCTCCCATATTACTGAGGACTGGATCCAGTATGCTTGTGTCCCTGGTTGGTGTACTGAAGACATTACACTAGGGGGTGTGCAGCACTCTCCCATATTACTGAGGACTGGATCCAGTATGCTTGTGTCCCTGGTTGGTGTACTGAAGACATTACACTAGGGGGGTGTGCAGCACTCTCCCATATTACTGAGGACTGGATCCAGTATGCTTGTGTCCCTGGTTGGTGTACTGAAGACATTACACTAGGGGGTGTGCAGCACTCTCCCATATTACTGAGGACTAGATCCAGTATGCCTGTGTCCCTGGTTGGTGTACTGACAATCTGGTCCAGGGAGTTTGTGTTTACAAATTCCAGGAATCTCTGTCTGCACGTTTGGTGTCATATATGATTTTAAATTAATAGTAGGGTAGTTAAAGTCGCCCATGGATATAGTATTGGGTTGGATGGTGAGTGTTTCCAGTAAATTTAAATACATGGTATGAGTTTCTTGGGTCATAGAGGGGGACCTATAGCTTGCAAGGAAGTGGTATGGGATTTTTCCTGTGGTGATTTGAATATGGAGAAGCTCAAGTGCATTGCCCTGTTTGGCCAGCCTTGAGGTATATCTATTTTTGATGTAAATAGAGACACCTCCACCTTTAGTCCCTGTCTGTGTAGTAGCTGAGTAGCTGGGTTAAATGTGTGCATGGCATTATAACCTTGCACTGGCAGCATGCTCTCTCTGACTTTAAACCATGTCTCAATGACTGCACAGATGTCAGCATTCTCTAGGGTGAAGAGTAATTGTTGGTAGTGTTTTTTTTTTATTTATTTAGACATTGAGCAGTAACACCTTTAGATTTTCTTGGTTTTGATTTACTATGTCTCAAGTACTTTCAGTTTGGCATTGCCTAAAAAAGGCATTATGGGGGAGGACAACATTTTAGCTGATATTCAAAAGTCTAAAAGGGGGGGGGGGTGGTACAGATCATCCCTGCCAAAGCAGCGTGGTCTGTTGACTATCTCTTTCCATGCTGACAAATACTGCACCACCTTAGAAAGACACCAGAAATTAAGCCAATTAGTAAAATCAGTCATTTTCTGTTCATATTGTGGCATCATCCTTGGAGAAGGTAGAATGCTGCCCAATGCTAGCCATATACCAGCCTGGGACATATATTCCAAGAGCTATGATGTCTCTCTTCATATACTCTATGGAGGTACATCTCAGGTCATTTACACCAATGTAGACAATGACTGAGTCATACTGGTACTCATGGTCTGATGATCTGAGTGCATGCATAATATGGCAGATCCTGGACCCTGATAACCAGCTGCCTGTGACCTTTTTTTACGTACTCAGCCAGATGAAGAGGACATCAGTGTGTCTCACAATGGAGTCTCCAGTGGCCAGAATGTTGAATTGTGTGGTGGCTTGCCTTATGGGCTTAGAAGTAGAAGGTCCATGAGATGTGGCTGTATGTGTTGATGTGGGTGTTGCTTTGAAAGAGTGCATTCAGGGCTATTGAGAGCATTTGTTATGTATACTTCATCTAGGAGGTCTTTGGGGTTTATGAAGGTTACATTTAAGTGCCTCAGCATATGTGGGTCTATGTGTCTGCTTTGCATTGTGTGTGATGGGTGCAGTGTGTGCACTACTGACAACCTTATTGACATTAGGAGTGCTTTTATGTGAGACCTTTGCCTCCAGTGACATTGTGAAAATGCAACTCTCACACATCTTACCAGTTTTTTTGAGAATTAGCAGGTTTTCGGTTAACATGAGGCATTTTCTGCATTGCCTCAGGATACTTATATCCACCAAGCTGGTAACAGACAGTGGAAAAGTTCAAATCCATAGCAACAGGCCCTTTTTTATTGATTAGAGTGTTGTAGAGAGAATCTAAAGTAATGTCAGGTGTATCTACTCTGCAACTCTGGGGGCAGTGCTTGTCATTGCAAACTAGTTGCCATATTTGTAACTAGGTATTGGTGAAATTTCAAGGGTGCTTTTACAGAAAAAATGTCAGCTCAAGGTGCCTGTGTCTATAGAGGCCACTGTTAAACACTAGAGGGGAAACTAATAAGTAGTCCCTGATGATTTATGGATGAAGTATTTAAAGAGATATTCTGAAGTTAGGTTAGGCAGCAGCTAATCAAGCAGTACCTACTGAAAAGAAAACATAAGCTTCATCCAGTATGATGAATAGTGAAGATTGACCTAACTGGCTACTGCCTGGCTACTACCAGTGCTGGTCTCAGCACAGCTTCACGCTGGTGGGATACGATGCCCCTTTGCTAAGCAGCAGCACCAAGTCCAAGACAAAAAGCAGGCCACAGGCTCTTTGGTGGTCAACGATCTTGTCCCAGATACTGCAGGGATCTATAGGCTTGTTGTAGCCTCTTCCTAGTAAATGCATTGAACAGCAACCAGACCAAACAGGAAGGTCCAACACAAATACTCACTGCCCAGTCAGAAGCATTTAGGAATCAATGCTCTCTGCTCCGTCTCTCACCAGGAGCAAAATAGAAGCACATATTCCAAAGCTGCACTTCTATGAAACAGTTATCAGGTCTTTGCACTACCTAACTATCTAGCCTTAACCTTAGACACCATCCAGGTGACCCCTGTAAAGTCAAGTCCTGAAACTATAGTTGCCGAACCCTAATACAGGTCCTGATAACATGGATTTGCAATTTCCTAATGTCTCTGTGGCCAGCTCAGTAGTTATATGCATGATAAGAGAATGTGGAAACTGTCTCATGTACTCAGACAACCTTTTAATCCTTAAAGAAACTAACAGAGTATACGAGAGATGTACATACAAAACTTCATTGGAGACAAAAATCTCACTTACAAAGTTGTCAGGAACAAACATATTACATCCTACACAAATACCACTCATCACACACACATAGAACTTCTTATTCTGGGGCATTTAAAAGAAACATTTCCAAACCTCAAAGATCTCTTAAGCCATCAAACAGCAAACACATATCTTCAGCAATCACTACTGCACACACCGAAAGCAACACCTAACACTACACATAAGCCTACATCCAATTTTCCCCCAAGAACAAAGTCCATAAAGCAAGCAAACACTTTCCTAGCACACTTGTCATAGGGGATTCTATTGTATGACACACAGGTGCCCCTCACACCAGACTGCATAAGGAAAAGATAATGGTTAGTTGCCTGTCTGGAGATAAGATCCGCAATATCACGCACACATTCATTATTGCACCAACAGGTACCAATATGATTCTGTCATAGTTCATGTGGGTGCAAATGACTTGAGACATACCTCACTGGACTATATGAAAACAGACATTATAGATCTCTCTGAGTATGTTTCACAGACAGGTGTGTGCCTTGCATTGAGCGATAGTCTACCTTCAACAAGGATGATGCCACACTATGAAGAGAAAATGACTGACTTTAATAATTGGCTTAGTTTCTGGTGTCACTCCTTGGGAATGCAATATCTATCAGTATAGGACAACATGGTTAACAGAACTCATTGCTTTGCCAAGGATAGTCTGCACCTGTACCCCATGGACTTTTGGATATTGGCTAAAACTTTATCCACCCTCCCCCCCTTACAGCCTTTTTTAGGCAATGTCAAAATGACAAAACTACCAATATATAAAAACATCTGTAGATGTAGACATTTGTGCTATCACCGAAGCTTGGTTTAAAGCTTCCAAGAGTGCACCATCAGTGCAAGGCTACAGTGCCTTCCTCACATTTAGACCAACAGCAGGACAGACTAGGGCTAAAGGTGGACGTGTCTTTCTCTGTGTTAGTAACAACCTTCTACACATTTGGACCAACAGCAGCACAGACCGGGGCTAAAGGTGGACATGTCTCAGTCTGTGTTAATAACCTTCTACACATTTAGACCAACAGCAGCACAGACTGGGGCTAAATGTGGATGTGCCTCAGTCTGTGTTTGTAACAACCTTCTACACATTTAGACCAAAAGCAGCACAGACTGGGGCTAAAGGTGGACGTGTCTCAATCTGTGTTAGTAGCAACCTTCTACACATTTAGACCAACAGC
This sequence comes from Protopterus annectens, assembly GCF_019279795.1. Taxonomy (NCBI): domain Eukaryota; kingdom Metazoa; phylum Chordata; order Ceratodontiformes; family Protopteridae; genus Protopterus; species Protopterus annectens. The sequence continues at coordinate 1,277,301,897 of NC_056747.1, forward strand.
AGCACAGACTAGGGCTAAAGGTGGACGTGTCTCAGTCTGTGTTAGTAACAACCTTCTACACATTTAGACCAACAGCAGCACAGACTAGGGCTAAAGGTGGACATGTCTCAGTCTGTGTTAGTAACAACCTTCTACACATTTAGACCAACAGCAGCACAGACTGGGGCTAAAGGTGGACGTGTCTCAATCTGTGTTAGTAGCAACCTTCTACACATTTAGACCAACAGCAGCACAGACTAGGGCTAAAGGTGGATGTGCCTCAGTCTGTGTTTGTAACAACCTTCTACACATTTAGACCAACAGCAGCACAGACTGGGGCTAAAGGTGGACGTGTCTCAGTCTGTGTTAGTAACAACCTTCTACACATTTAGACCAACAGCAGCATAGACTGGGGCTAAAGGTGGACGTGTCTCAGTCTTTGTTAGTAACGACCTTCTACACATTTAGACCAACAGCAGCACAGACTGGGGCTAAAGGTGGACGTGTCTCAGTCTGTGTTAGTAACAACCTTCTACACATTTAGACCAACAGCAGCACAGACTAGGGCTAAAGGTGGACGTGTCTCAGTCTGTGTTAGTAACAACCTTCTACACATTTAGACCAACAGCAGCACAGACTGGGGCTAAAGGTGGACGTGTCTCAATCTGTGTTAGTAGCAACCTTCTACACATTTAGACCAACAGCAGCACAGACTAGGGCTAAAGGTGGATGTGCCTCAGTCTGTGTTTGTAACAACCTTCTACATATTTAGACCAAAAGCAGCACAGACTGGGGCTAAAGGTGGACGTGTCTCAATCTGTGTTAGTAGCAACCTTCTACACATTTAGACCAACAGCAGCACAGACTGGGGCTAAAGGTGGACGTGTCTCAGTCTGTGTTAGTAACAACCTTCTACACATTTAGACCAACAGCAGCACAGACTGGGGCTAAAGGTGGACGTGTCTCAATCTGTGTTAGTAGCAACCTTCTACACATTTAGACCAACAGCAGCACAGACTAGGGCTAAAGGTGGACATGTCTCAGTCTGTGTTAATAACCTTCTACACATTTAGACCAACAGCAGCACAGACTGGGGCTAAAGGTGGATGTGCCTCAGTCTGTGTTTGTAACAACCTTCTACACATTTAGACCAAAAGCAGCACAGACTGGGGCTAAAGGTGGACGTGTCTCAATCTGTGTTAGTAGCAACCTTCTACACATTTAGACCAACAGCAGCACAGCCTAGGGCTAAAGGTGGACGTGTCTCAGTCTGTGTTAGTAACAACCTTCTACACATTTAGACCAACAGCAGCACAGACTGGGGCTAAAGGTGGACGTGTCTCAGTCTGTGTTAGTAACGACCTTCTACACATTTAGACCAACAGCAGCACAGACTGGGGCTAAATGTGGATGTGTCTCAATCTGTGTTAGTAACAAACTTCTACACATTTAGACCAACAGCAGCATAGACTGGGGCTAAATGTGGACATGTCTCAATCTGTGTTAGTAACAACTTTCTACACATTTAGACCAACAGCAACACAGACTGGGGCTAAAGGTGGACGTGTCTCAATCTGTGTTAGTAACAACCTTCTACACATTTAGACCAACAGCAACACAGACTGGGGCTAAAGGTGGACGTGTCTCAATCTGTGTTAGTAACAACCTTCTACACATTTAGACCAACAGCAACACAGACTGGGGCTAAAGGTGGACATGTCCCAATCTGTGTTAGCAACAAATACAACTCTAGCTTGGTTAAACAAGATGCTGCTCTGGAGTTCAACCATATCCAAGTCTCTACAGACAGACATGCTCCACTTAAAGAAATTCCAATCCCTCCGAGCTACACTCTCTAGGGACCTAAACCTTGTCACCACAATAAACAGAATATGCTGGAGGGATAGATTCCTGTCCCAGAGACTTCCCATACTCTGGAACAGACTACCTATCTATGTCAAACAGAGCTCCTCATTAGCACTCTTCAAGAAAAATCTTGATGATTGGATGGGTAATAGGAAATTCATCCCGGGGATCACTTCTGTGGTTCTGCTTGACAGGGGCACAGGAAAATAATTTTCTTGGGTGGCGAAAGCCAGGGTACCTTTTTGGCTAGGCTTGTACAGGCCCTAAGGCCAATAGCCTAGTACCTACCTATGAACCTATGACAGGTTTCCTTACCATGTTCTGGCCAGCTACAGGTCACCTTCTATGACCCGTGTATCTCACACTTCTTACCTAGACTACTAGAGGTCTTCACCATCTAACCAAATACCCTATTTATGGGAGATTTTAATTACCCCTCTATAGACTTGGAAATGTAGACTGCCTCTAACTCAGTGGCACAATGTTTCTTGGACTTCATCACCACAAATGTCCTGGACCAAATAGTGTGCACTCCTACCAGAGGATCAATCATATTACACCTAGTACTCACCAACATGGGAGAGAGTTGCACCCCCCCCCCCCCAATTGGTGAGGTCAGATCACTAAGCTGTCTCCCTCGAAATAAAAGTCAACCCAGAAAACTCAACTAAACCTGTAACAGTTAGGCACTATTCTAAAATAATCTACATTCTATTAAACGACAGCTTGTCAAAATTCATGGCTCCCCCAAACCCTGAAAACACCGCTATGTATGCACAATTATTTACGGAAGCTCTGTACAGACCCGTAAATAGCTGCATTGAGGCTGCTGCACCTACCAGAAATAAGCTCAGATCTAATACCAAAAAAAAACAATTGATAGAATCCTAATTTTAACAAGGTATATAACCGAAAAAAAAATCGTAGCCAAAATCAGAAAGAACAACTCTCATAAAAACAAGAGCACTCTGATTCAACTAAACAAGAAGCTAAGAGGTTTAATAAAGTCCAAAAGGCTAATTACAATGCCAGGATAGTTTCCTAGGCTAAAGACAATCACAAGGCCTTCTTTAGCTATGTCAGGAACCTTAAAAGTAATACTGAGCAGTGTGCAGAACTGCTGATAAATGGCACAGTCTTTACTGACCATAGTGACATAGCAAATCAACTGGCTGATAAATTTAGCTCTAACTTCAACCCCCCCCCTCCCACTGTCCCCTGTGAAATCCCTTCTAGCTCACAGGGAGCAGGTTCTGGTGGCACTTGATATGACCAAAAACACTGCTTCAGTGGGTCCTGACAATATCCCCGGTTGCTTCTTAAATAGTCTAAAACATGACCTAGAAGGGCCGCTTGAGGCACTCTTCAGCTACAGCCTCAAAACAGGTTATGTGCCAGGTGAATGGACAGCCACAAAGCTCATCCCTCTTCATAAGGGTGGACCATTCACCAACCCCAGGAACTACAGAACCATCACTCTGAAAAATCTAATATGCAACGCCATGTAACAAATTATCATTAAAATGATTAGCAAGGACATTTGCATCCTACAGACACTTGACCCACCATAGTTTGGCTTTGTTAAGGGAAGATATTGCCTACTCAACCTGGTAGACTTCTTCAGTAGGGTCAACAAGGCTATGGATGATGGGAAAATGGTGCATACCACCTACCTTGACTTGGCCAAGGTATTCGATACATTACCCCCTCAGGTATAGCTGACAAATTCTCAGAACTCGGCATAAATCCTTACATGACTCACTGGATTGCTGGCTGGCTTACAAATAGGGCCCAAGAAGTCAGGATTGGTGAGACCACCTCCACCAGAAGAGTCACCAGAAGAGTGTCCCAGGGCTCCATGTTGGGCCTGCTCCTGTTTGACATCTTCTTCTCAGAAGTCAAGTCCAATGCCAAAGGCCTCTGTCTCACCAAGTTCGCAGATGACTGCAAATTGGGAGCTGTTATAGATTCTCCCCATGACACCAACATCCTATAAAAGGGTCTAATATAAACAAACGATTGGTGTCAAAGTCATGAATTAAAACTCAATGTGAAAAAATGGATTATAGTGCCCCTTTGGAAATCTTCCATCAAAGGTAATTTCTCCATCAATAAAACACCCCTAACACCTGATCCAACAGTTAGGGATCTGGGACTATGTAGACAGTAATTTGGCTTTCAACCAGCATGTAGCCAAGATAGTAAAAAATCATTCTATGTAACCCAACTCATAAGCAAGGGTATAGCGTCCAGGTCCAAGGAAGTTATAGTACCACTCTAGTCAGCCTTTATCAGACCCATCATTGAGTATAATGCCCCTGTTGGAGTGTACCTAACCAGGCACTTGGCAACAGCTGGAATGCCTCAAAGTATCCTCACCAGGAGAATCCAGGGTATGAATACCCTGTCTTACACAGATCGCCTTAAGGTCCCATCTCTGTACTCAGTCTCTTACAGGTTACTGAGAGGCAAGCTATGCCTGGCATATAAGGCATCTCAGATCCAGCTTTGATAGATCTCTTGCATGTCAGGAAAACAAACAGCACAAGAAACACTAGATTCAAGGACATGAACTTTGACTGTGAAATAAATCGAATATGATAAAGAGACCACTATGTGTAGGATCAGCAGCAGTGCTATGGAATAAGCTCCCCATGTATGTGAAGCAGAGCTCATCCTGACTCTGTTCAAATGAAACCTTGATGACTGGATGAGAAATCACAAATTCAGCCCTGGTCTGGCCCTCATGTCTTTGATGGGCAGAGGTTGATAAGTAAATTAATCCTTGACTAACATACTGTCCAACATAACTCTTAGCTACCTCTTTACCAACATACCCTACTACATAGGCATTCAAGGAACTCGGGAACAAAACTGGATTGGGTTGCATGGCTAGGCTTAGAAAGGCCCTGCTTGTTGTTATCCTAGTATAAGTCTATGAAACCATGAACCTGAGTTTTTGAATATAGGGGTTTGTATGCATCACTTGAAGTCTGCATTTTCTTAGGATACCTAGATAAGTGTATCACCTTATATTCCTTGCGGTGCTAAATTAATTACATTTATTTAACTATGCCATTATTATACTATATTTCTAAGCTACATTTTTCTATAAACACTATGTAAACGTTTTCTCTATAAGAATCTGTGAAAATGGATTATGCCCAGACAGAATGTTTTTGTCAAGAAACATAAACAAAAAAATAAAAATAAAAAAAGAAATATAAGTAAACAAATATATAAATACATATATACATAAATAAATAAACAGACAAACTTATCAACAGACCAACTTTTAAATAAATAAGATGGGCTGAGACTGGACATGATCATTTGTGATCGGTGCTCTACTCTGGCTAACAAATTCAGATAAATGCTCAGGAAAATGATAGAAAAGAGAATAATTGTGACAGAAGGGATTAATTATCCGTGAAAACACTGCATGATCAAACATTATCTAGTAGATCTCTGCAGCACTCCAAAGCTCCACGTGAACAGGTTGATGTAAAGATTTGGAACTGTGGAACTTTGCTTTATTAATTTTAAAGGCAAAAATGAAAGCATGAGAACACTGAAGAAGACATATGGAAACGTTTATCTATAACGGTGAGGAGTGATGATTTCTGTGAAGTGGGAACTATCTTTTGGAATGCAGTACATTAAATTGCTATTTGAAATAAAACAGAAATAAACTTTTGAGTTTTATAGATAATTCAAAGTGAAAACTGGTTTTCTTGCTTGTTTGTTTTTGTATATTTACTAACTGAGAGAAGTCCAACTGGGCAGAGTCCATTTTCAGAGCAGACCTGGGGAGAAATTTGGCAGGTATTACACATAACTGCAGATACAGTACTGACTGAGTTAATACAAAAGCTCAAAAATTATTGTCATGTACTACCTTCCTTTTTTGCCATTTTTACATGGGATCCAGGTTGTCAACTGCTGCCATATTTCTTGATTCAATGCCATTTTCCTACCTTATTTAATAATTATGCCTGATTATCACAGGCCTTTTCTCAAGTAATCAATCCATCTCTTAGCCTGATATCCTTGTGTCTTCTTGTCTTCCTGTTTCTCCCAAATCTGCTTTACCAAATCATTTCCTGCTTTCCTACACATGTGGCTGAACCACTAATCTGTTCTCAACTTCTCTACAACTAGGACTATTTTGACTTCTGCTCTGATATCTTCCTTTCTTCATCTGTCCTACAGCATGCATCCTCAGCTTCTCTGCTGCCTTCATTGCCCACGTTTCTGTACCATTCTGTATGACCGGTCATGCCACTGTTTTAATACACATTCATTTTCAGCTTCTTTGGCATTCTTCAGTCACACACTACCTCTGACAATCTGTGGCCATTGGCTGCAGCATCTCTGATTTTAGTTTTGTCCTCTTCATTCAAATTTCCCTTCTCCTTATCCACACTTGCCAGATACTTCAAACCTGTTTCGTTATTTCCCTTCTATCTCAGTTTTCAGCTTTTTGTGATTTCCCCCATTTGCTGCCATGACGACTGCCTTGTCTGTACTCATTTTCAGCTTGTGTTCTTCAGTTTTGCATTCTAGTCCCTTTCATTTGTTGAAGTTCTCCTAGTCATAGTCTTTTTCTAGTGGTGCATCATCTGTTTATAGCAGCTTTGTTGATCTGTCCTCTCTGACCTGTTTGCTGATGTTGTGCATTGCAACTATAAACAGAAATTGCCACAGAGCTCAACCCTTGTTCCCACTGAGACCCACTCAGTGAATCTGAACACTGTTCATACTTGTGTCAGTGAGTCCTTGTGCCTATCCTATGTGAGTTTGAAAACTGTTCAGCTTGTGTCACTGAGTCCTTGTCTATAGACTATGTGAGTCTAAACACTGTTCATGCTTGTGTCACTGAGTCCTTGTGCCTATCATATGTGAGTTTGAAAACTGTTCATGCTTGTGTCACTGAGTCCTTGTGCATAGCCTACGTGTCTGAATACTGTTCATGCTTGTGCCACTGAGTCCTTATGCATAGCCTACGTGTCTGAACACTGTTCATGGTTGTGCCACTGAGTCCTTATCCATAGCCTACGTGTCTGAACACTGTTCATGCTTGTATCACTGAGTCCATGTGCATAGCCTACGTGTCTGAACACTGTTCATGCTTGTGTCACTGTGTTCTTGTGCATATCATACGTGAGTCTGAACACTGTTCATGCTTGTGTCACTGAGTCCTTGTGCATAGCCTACATGAGTCTGAACACTGTTCATGCTTGTGTCACTGAGTCTGAACACTGTTCATGCTTGTGTCACTGAGTCCTTATGCATAGCCTATGTGTCTGAACACTGTTCATACTTGTGTCATTGAGTCCTTGTGCCTATCCTATGTGAGTATGAAAACTGTTCATGCTTGTGTCACTGAGTCCTTGTGCATAGCCTATGTGAGCCCAAACACTGTTCATTCTTGAGCCACTAAGTCCTTGTGCATAGCCTACGTGTCTGAACACTGTTCATGCTTGTGCCACTGAGTCCTTATGCATAGCCTACGTGTTTGAACACTGTTCATGCTTATGTCACTGAGTCCTTGTGCATAGCCTACGTGTCTGAACACTGTTCATGCTTGTGTCACTGCGTCCTTGTGCATATCATACGTGAGTCTGAACACTGTTCATGCTTGTGTCACTGTGTTCTTGTGCATATCATACGTGAGTCTGAACACTGTTCATGCTTGTGTCACTGAGTCCTTGTGCATAGCCTACGTGTCTGAACACTGTTCATGCTTGTGTCACTGTGTCCTTGTGCATATCATACGTGAGTCTGAACACTGTTCATGCTTGTGTCACTGAGTCCTTGTGCATAGCCTACGTGAGTTTGAACACTGTTCATGCTTGTGCCACTGAGTCCTTATGCATAGCCTATGTGAGTCTGAACACTATTCATGCATGTGCCACTGAGTCCTTATGCATAGCCTACATGAACCTGAACACTGTTCATGCTTGTGTCACTGAGTCTTTGTGCATATCATACGTGAGTCTGAACACTGTTCATGCTTGTGTCACTGAGTCCTTGTGCATAGCCTATGTGAGTCTGAACACTGTTCATGCTTGTGTCACTGAGTCCTTGTGCATAGCCTATGTGAGCCCAAACACTGTTCATGCTTGAGTCAGTATGTCCTTGTGCATATCCTATGTGAGTCTAAACACAGTTCGTGCTTGTGTCACTGAGTAATTGTGCATAACCTGCACTAATTCAGCGTCCTGGGACCTCATCCATCACAGGACTGCCCAGATCATCTTTCTTGGAATCTTGTTATATGTTTTCTGTATGTGTAAAAATGCCCAATTGGGCTCTTCTTATCCAGAATCTTTTCCACTATTGGTCTCACTATAAGCACTGAGTCAGTTGTACTCCATCCTGATCTGAATCCAAGCTGCTCTACTCCCATCTTACTTTCTACTCCTCTGCGCATACATTAATCATTCACCTTCTACAGCACTTTCATGCAATGTGACAGGAGTTTTATATCTCTGTACTGTACACAGTTGTCAATATCACCTTTGTTCTTATACACTGGGACTAGAATGTTAATCCTCCCATCATCTGGGATACAGTTTTGTACCCTCAGGTGCCATTTCTCCCCAAATACACACAATATCTTGATCATATCTGAGGTGGCAACATCTGAGCCAGCTGCTTTCCCTGACTTCATTTTCTTTAGTGTACTTCAAACTTCTTTGCAGAAGAGTGGGATTATGTACAAAAACACATATATAAAATGTACAACTGTAAAGGCCCTATCCAAGGCAAAGAACATAGCTTCCATGGGATCGGATAGTGTCCCAGACTGTATTTTGCACCATCACCAGTGAGAACTGGCTTCGCCATTGAACACCCTATTCAACCACAGCTTAAGTAAAGGCTTCATTCCAGCAGATGGAGAACTGCCATTGTCATCCCCTTGCTCAAAGGTGGTATCACAACTGACCCTGGAAACTACCACCCCATTAGCTTGACAAGTCTGATCTGTAAAGCCATGAAGCATATTATTATGGATCTCATAAACAGGGACATATGCAATCTCCAAGCACTTTACCCCATCCATTTCAAATTCGTCAAGGGCAGATCTTGCCTGTTGAACCTGGTTGAATTCTTTGAGACTGTCACCAAGGCCCTAGATGAGGGGAAGTCAGTCCATACAGCTTACCTTGACTTCTCCAAGGCCTTCGACACAATCACCCACTCGGGCATCATCGAAAAGCTAACACAACTTGGCATAAATCTCTATCTCATCAGGTGGGTGGCCGACCGGCTCACCAACAGGACCCTCAAAGTCAAAATAGGTGCCTCCATCTCTGATAGCAGACCTGTCACTAGTGGAGTTCCCCAGGGATCTGTCCTGGGACCTCTACTGTTTGATATCTACTTCTCAGAGGTCCAGACAAAGACAAAAGGCCTGTGACTGACCAAGTTTGCAGATGACTGTAAATTGGGTGCTGTCATTGACTCCCCAAATGATGTTAACATATTGCAAGAGGGTCTCACAGCAAGTAATGACTGGTGCCAAAGTCATGGCCTCAAACTAAACACAAAAAAAGTATCATCATACCATTCGGCAAAAACACAGCCCTTACTGATTACCACATCAAAGGCAACCCCCTAACCACACAACCCGTGGTGGGAGACCTGGGCAGTCAGATTGATATCCTCACATTTGACCATCATGTAGTGGCAGTGGTCAGAAAAAATTTTTACTTGGGTCATCTTATAAGTAAAGGGACTGCATCCAGAAAAAGGAGGTTATTACCTCTCTATGCTCCTCCCTCATTAAACCAATAATTGAGTATAATGCCCCGGTTGGTATGTACCTCTCCAAATATCTGCACCAACTAGAAAGGCCAATGAAATACCTCACAAAGAGAATCCATGGCCTCCAACACCTGTCCTATGTGGACAGGCTCAAATCATTCTCACTCTATTCAATATTATACAGATTGCTCAGGGGTGATCTGTGACTTGCCTACAAGGCAGTCTTGGACCCTGCCCTACTAGAGATGCTCCATATCTGTAAGTCTAACTCCTCACGCATTACCCACTCAAAAGGCCTAAATCTAATATGCGACATTAACAAAACCTGCTGGAGAGACAGGTTTGTCTCCCAGAGGCTACCTCATCTCTGAAACAGACTTCCCATACATGTCAAACAGAGCATCTTACTGACCCTCTTCAAGCGCAACCTTGATGAGTGGATGGGAAACCACAAATTTGTTATAGGGGTTCCACCTATGTCCCTCACTGATAGGGGTGACAGGTGCTGACTGAGGTTTCTTTTTGGGGATAAACTGTTGGCTAGGCTTGTAAGGTCCCCAGGGCCATTAGTCTAGTAACCTCCTATGATCCTATGATCCTATAAATATGTAAAAAAAACATATATACAAAATGTGCATGTGTAAATATGTACAAAAACATAAATGCAAAATGTGCAACTGAAAATATGTACAAAAACATATATACAAAACATGCAACTGTAAATACATACAAAAACATATATATAAAATGTGCAATTGTAAATATGTACAAAAACGTATATACAAAATGTGCATGTGTAAATATGTACAAAAACATATATACAAAACATGCAACTGTAAATACATACAAAAACATATATATAAAATGTGCATGTGTAAATATGTAGAAAAACGTATATACAAAATGTGCAATTGTATTTACAACTAGGGGAAAAGGGAGAGTAGTCTTGGAGGAAGCATGTATAAAATTAGTATCAGCTGGATGTTTGAGGCTTAAGGAGAAGAATTACAGTGCAGATACTGTCAGAAAGATGTATGAGAAAGTGATTATAAGCAGAAGAGGGGTGCTGTTGGATTAAATAATGCATAGGATCAGCAGCAGGCCTGCAGACAATGTTCTGAATGATGGTACTAAAGTGAGACGTCAGTCATAGGATGCAGATCTCTGTTGAACAGTCAGTCTCTGTCCCCATTTTCACTTATGGTCATGTGCTTTAGGTTGTGACAGAGTAAACAGCTTTTCAAATACAATCAGCAAAAATTAAATGCCTTTGAAAAATAACAATGTTTACTCTCCATGTTGCAGCAAGAAATACAGCAATCTGGGAGAATTCCAGAATATTCTCAGGATAGATGCACTCATGTCACAAGATAGAGTGAGGAGTTCAGCAGTTCAAGAGAATCTCAGAGCAGAGCTACTTCTCTCCTGAGTTGACCCAGCCAGTTGAGGTAGTCTGAGCCCCTTTTGAGAATGCATCCTGGATGCCTCCCATAGGACGTATACCAGAAGGAGATGTTTTCAAGGGCTTAGGACATGTTGAAGGAATTTTACTCCTCAATCTGCCTGGGAATTCCCGTGGATCCCACAGGGTGAGATAGGGACTATTTTGCTGGGATTAAAAAAGTCTGTTCTACTTTGCATAGCTTTTTACTATTATGACCATCACCAAGTAAAGTAATTTAGAAAATTCATAGATGGATATAAAACTATAAAAACTGAGAAAAGACTGAACATGAAAAATTGAAAAAAAAAACAGAGTACAATAATTAATATGCTTGACAGTACGGTGTCTAAGAATGCTAACATAACAATATAAGATTGCAGTGGTTAATGCCCTTGTTCAAGTCACACCATCCTTACAGATGTGGTCTACAGCTGGGTTATCTTTATGAGCATGAATAAACACAATTTTTGTGCATAGTTTTTGAAGCAAAACAAGACATTTTTGTACTGTAATTTGCCTACAAAGAAAGAGAACCATGATTCATAGGTTCATATGTGTTTACTAGGCTAATGACCACAAGGGCCTTTTTAAGCACAGCCATGCATCCCAAATCTCTGACAAGTTCTGATACCCTTGATAAGTGTAAGCATGGGCCTGAGAGATGAACCATTTGCAGGTTACCTGTGTCCATTAGAGACATAGATGCCAAACCAGGGATGAATTGCCGGTTTCCCATCCAATTGTCCAAGTTGCACTTGAATTGGGTTAGGGACGAACTCTGCTTCAGATAGATGGGGAGCCTGTTCCACAGACAGGGTAGTCTCTGAGATACATACCTATCTCTCCAGCAGGTCCTATTTATATCACAGGCAAGGTTTAAGTATTTAGAAAGGGTAATTCTGGTGCTGTTTGTTTTGTGGATATGCAGGAGGTCCATCAGAGTGGGATCTGACAATGCCTTGTATGCCAGGCATAGATCTCCCCTCAAAAGGCTGTAGGAGATAGAATACAAGAATAGGGATTTGAAGCAGTCTGCATAGGACATTTTACTTACACCCTGTATTCTTTTAGTGAGGAACCTCTGTGGACATTCTAATTGCTGGATATGCCTTGTTAAGTGCATACCAAAGGGGTCATTTTACTCAATGATAGGACTGATGAATGCCAAATACAGTGGAACAATGACTTCCTTGGACTTAGATGCCACACCTTTCTTTATAGGTTGCACAACATAGAATGATTTCCTTACTATTGTAGACACATGATGATCAAAGGCTAGATTATTATCTATGTTTGTCCCTAAGTCCTGACTACTGGGTCAACTCTAAGGGGTGTGTTGTCAATATGATAGTTACCAGGGATGGATGACTTCCCAAAGGATATTATTATGCATTTCTTGGCATTTAGTTTTAGTCCATGGCTCTGACACCAGTTGTTTGTCTGTGTCAGCCCCTCCTGGAAAACATTTGTGTCAGGGTGAGATTCAATGACAGCTCCTAATTTGCAATCATCTGCATATTTAGTCAGCCAGAGACCACTGACATTGGCCTTGACTTTTGAGAAGTAAATGCCAAAAAGGAGCGGTCCAAGGACTGATCCCTGAGGGACTCCACTTGTGATTGACCTCCTTGTAGAGGTGGACTCCCCTATTCTAACTTCCTGGGTCCTGTCTGTGAGCCAAGTGGCTAGCCACTGGGTGATATACGTGTTTGTACCTAACCTCTTGAGTTTGTCAACAATACCCAAGTGGGGTATTGTGTTAAATGCATTGGCCAGGTCAAGGTAGATAGTGTGAGCGATTTTGCCCTCATCCATTGCTTTGGTGACCTTCACAAAGAAGTCCATCAGATCTAGTAGGCATGATCTGCCCTTGGCAAAACCAAACTCGGTTGGGTCCAGTGTCTGGAGGTTTACTATATCTCTATTGATCATCTCCATGATAATTCTTTCCATGGCTTTACATATAAGACTAGTGAGACTTATGGATCTTTAGTTTCCAGGGTCTGTAGATGGCCCACCTATGTGCAGAGGGATGACTGTTGCCTTTCTCCATTCACAAGGCACAAAGCCTGCTTGGAGGCTACAGTTAAATAATAATTCCAGAGGCTCTGATAGGTCATGTTTCATGATATTTAGAAGGCATCCTGGGATATTGTTTGGGCCCATTGATGCAGTGGTCTTGGTCTTAGAGAGAGCATTAAAGACATGTTCCCTAATGATAGTAGGGGGAGTTATATTTGAAGATATTTCCTGAGGGATGGTTGAGGGGGAGAGAGAGGGGTAAAGTTGAAGCTGAATTTATCAGCCAGGAGGTTTGCTATATCTTCTGGCTCACTATAGGTGGCTCCATTTACAATAAGGTCTGCACACAATTGTGTATTGCCTTTGAGGTTGCAGACATAGCTAAAGAATGCTTTGTGGTTGTCCTTGGCCTGGGAGGCCAAACTTACCTCAAATTTGGCTTTGTAGACTTTATTTATCCTCTGAGTTGTTTGTTTAGTTTGATGAGAGTGCTTTTATCCTGCTGGTTGCTGCACCTCCTAATTTTTGCCATGATTTTCTTCCTCCTGTTATACAGCTGATTGATTTTGTGATTCCACCAGGGTGGGTTATTTTTTGAGTTAGTTCTGTACTTCTTCCTGGTGGGTAAAGCTGCCTCTCTGCAGCTATTAACATGTTTTTATGGGGTTTCTGTGAACAGTTCTCTACAGGCAGCAGTGTTTTCAGGGTTTATGGGGGCTTGAAATTTTGCCAGGTTCTCACTGAATAGCAGGAGATTAGCCCTAGAATAGTTCCTGAATATTCCAGGTTTAGGTGGGGTCCAGGTTTTATTTTTACTTCAAAGGACACCTTTTTGTGGTCTGACCTTGCCAGGGAAGGAATTACAGTAGGGGATGTGCAGCATTCTCTCATATTAGTGAGGACCAGATCAAGTATGGTTGCACCCCTGGCTGGTGTCTTGACTATCTGGTCCAGGGAGTTTGTGTTTACAAAATCCAGGAATCTCTGCGTGTGAACATTTGGTGTCATATAGGATTCCCAGTTAATAGTGGGGTAATTAAAGTCACCCATGACTATGGTATTGGGTTGGATGGTTAGTTTAAATACATAGTATGGGTTTACTGGGTCATAGACGAGGACCTATAGCTTGCAAGGAAGTGGTATTGGATTTTGCCTATGGTAATTTAAACATGGAGCAGGCGGCAGCATAGATGAGGACCTATAGCTTGCAAGGAAGTGGTATTGGATTTTGCCTATGGTGATTTGAACATGGAGCAGCTCAAGTGCATTGTTCTGTTTGACCAGTGTTGAAGTATATTTTGTAAATAGAGACACCTCCACCTTTAGTCCCTGCCTGTGATGTAGCTGGCCTAAATGTGTGGAAGACATTATATCCTTGCACTGTTGATGTGCTCTCAGTGGCTTTAAACCATGTCTCAGTGACCACACAGATGTTAGCATTCTCTAGGGTAAAGAGCGCTGTTCTTCACTCTGTTCAGAATAGCTGGGGCATGAAACAGATTACAAATTAGTAGCTCTAAGATTGTGATTATGTGTGTATTGTCTTAAAGTAACACAGAGAGAGTTAGACCTTTAGGAAAGTACAGGAATTTATGAACAAATTACAACTGAGTCATATCTGAGAAGTGTTTGAATTCAGGCCAGTATAGACTTATGTGTTTATTTATGGCCTGCATTAAATGTTCCATTTTGACAGGCAGAGGGGCACATACGTTTATAAGGACATTTGATGCATAAAGCAGACTTAGAAGAAAGAGCTAACTATTTATTGTAAGCTTTTTTATTTTTCCTGGTTAAAGGCTAAAAATGGAAGGATCAGGATGAGTAAATGAACTTGTTTATCTGTTTTATCCGGCCAATAAATAACTGTAAATAAACACTCAAATAATGCAGAATGAATAAACCTTTAATAATGAAAAGCACGTTACTTTCTTCCCCACAGTGCTGAGAGGAGGCATTGAGAGACGGAAACTAAAAGTAAGAGAGAAAGGGTGTTCGCTTCAGTTAAACTTTGTAGCTACAGGAGAACTTGAATTTAGCGCATAACATTGGTGTAAATTCAAACATTTCGCTAAATTTTGAAAGAGGAGCACAATAAATTTGGCCAAAAATGTGTCTTTGATTTTTGCATTATAAAAAAGAAAAAAAATCCAGTAAGCAAGCTGAAATATAATGGTTAAACTAGATATTTTAACAAGTCTATGTAGGTGACTCAGGTAAAATCCTACCCAGACACTTTAGAATTGGTTACCATGAAAACACTGTGATGGCTGTACTGATCTAGACTAAAGGTGAACATCTTGATAATGAGGTTATGTTCTTATATGGCCACTATTAAGACTGCAATTGCTGTCTGACAAGGCCAGGGTATTTCTGTAAGATGCGCTGTCACAGGCCAAGTACAGTTAATAAAGATCTCTTCCAAAACTTGCTCTCCATAACCATAACATGCTCCACCCTTACTGATAACTCTGAAGGATGTTCTTTCTTGCTGACACTTTGACATTACATCAGGATCATCAGAATTGATTACCTAGTAAGCAAGAGAGAGGATTTTCAGATTGGGGCAGTTTTACCTGTATTTTCTGAGTTTCAATTTTAAGATTACTTGCATGTTGTCTGTTAATCCAGTCTTCAAACCCGCATGTATTCTGCATTCTTTTTTATGTGGAAACAAATGTAAAAGCTGCTTCTATTTCACTGTCACACATGCACATCACGTGCAACACAAAGTCCGTAACTCTTAATTGTCCCTGATTTTACCTAATATCTCTGAATCTTACCTTTCATCTGTCCCTGATTTTTGAAGAATGCGCCTGATTTTGCTTCATATTTTTACCCTGTCCATCCCTTGTAAAACTTTCGATTTTCTGGTAAATCACTGAGGATTACAGTTGGACACTAATGCTAGATATCAGTTATATAGTTTACAGCTCATGTTGTTTGGAAAATGCATGAGAATGCAAAACGTGTTCCATTAATAAATGGACATACTGCACTCAGCCCGTGTACAACATTAACGTGATATTTGCTTACTTACAAAGAAAGAGAGGAAGAGAGAAGGTATTCAATGACATCTAGATACAGCAAAGACCCAAGCACCCAAGTGGATATTGAAGAAAACAACAGTACAAAGTAAGCAACCCTTGGATCATCTGTTGTTCTGACTTTTTTTTAGAACCTTAAAATCAAATGTGTCTTTGTTAAATTACTGCAATCTTTTAGACTTACTGCATTCAATGACATTTTTTTCAAAGAAATTATCTGCTTAAGAGTCTCTGACATTTGTAAAAAAATATATATATTTTTGTATGCTATGCCTATTATCTTAACATACTGGTATTCTAATAACAATTCTGGAAACAAAAATGTTTCCTATCCTCAAAATTAGTTTAGAAGAAACTAAAGAAACCACAGAGTTTTGTAACAACACATAGCTGTTAGAAACGACTTATTTTTTTTCCTTTCATAAATAGTGTGAAAATGCTGTACATTTGTAAACTAGAATATTTCAATAAGATTCAGTAGAATCATTTCTTCTCTTCACGCTTGACCTAGGTTCTTGCTCATTGATATACGCCTGGTTACATCTATAATTGTATTTATGAAGGTTATTATATTTAGTAAAGGAGTGAAGTTAGGGACAAGCATGTGAGTGCTTTCACCATGTGAAGAGTTATACAAAGCCTGTAGCTGTTCTTTTCCGTAAAGAGGCAGCCAATATATAAAATGCAGGAAATGTGTGTGAATTTGTAATTTTCCTTTCATTAAAGATGCAGATGTGAATAATGGAATAGGACTGTTTTCAGACACACTCACATCTTACTCCATACCTCTCAACCTCCTAGAGTAAGAAATCTGGACAAAGCCATGAAAAAGTGGCACAAACAGAGACAATTTTGAAATATTGCTCTTACAAACTTAGAAAGTTGATAGAATAACAGGTTTTGCATTAGCATGAATTTTCTGAAGGGTATGAAGTCTAACACTCAAATGTTTGTCATTATTTTCTAACTTAAATCTTCAATGATTTGCCAGTAATTTGCCAGAAAGCCACAATTATATGAAAAATGGACCAAAAATATAAGGCAAAAATCTGCACATTCTGCAAAAATCTGTACAGTTGAGAGGTATGTATTACTCTCTATAAAAACCTGTATTGCCCTATTTATAATGAAAGTATGTTCTAAGCTGCATTATTTTTTAAAAAAGTAAAAAAATCTGTTTAACTTTGAAGCTTCTGTTCTGGGGGAAATGCTGAGTCAGAACCAACTGTACTTTCCTCTTTGTTTGGACTTTGGACTTTTCAACAAGCCTGGAAAAAAGTAAAGAATCTTTGCCTGGACAATACAGCAACTAGAATACAGTCTGTTTTTCCAGAATCATTGGGTTCAGATTTTTGCATCTTGCCTGTATGTTATTTGCAGCTATTGAATGATTATATAGAATCAGAGGTAGCTAGAACAGTGATGGCGAACCTATGACATGTGTGTCAAAGGTGACACACCACGACGTTTTGGGTGACACACTAGCGTTCACCAAGACCCAAGTTACCAAAGAAACTGAATGAACAAAAATATAAGAAATATGTGACCCTACACTTATCTATTAAAACTCAGCATCAGAAAAGTAATTAATTAATGTTAATCAAATCAAACACATTGTGTTCCATAATTGTTTTCAGTTCAATTCAAAATTACTATTAAAAGTAGGGTAGTTTTTTTGGTGCACTATTTTAACCCCAATTATCAGTGCACATATTGCTTTCTCTATTAAGTCTCTGATTTTTTTTTTACTTTTATAATACATAGCACCACATATGTTGGACTGTATTTTGTATTGTAATGAACATGTAAACAATTGTTTCTCTTTTGTTCAGGGGGGGTGACATGCCAGCATATTCAAGACAGCATTTTCCGAATTATTGACACACCAAGCCCAAAACGCTTGCCATCACTGAGCTAGAATATAGTAATATCTAGTTAGTGGAAGAAATAGGATCATTACACTATACTGGTTTTCTGATATTCTTTGACTATTTAAAACATTTATTATTTTTCTGTGGAAAATATAGTTATGTGGATATTTTATATTTTTTAAACTCAATTACCTAATCTCTATTAAGTACATTATTTCTGTTATTGGCCACGGTGGTGCAGTGGTTAGCATTGCCACCTCACAGCAAGAGGTTCTCTGGTTGGATTCTCGGCTGGGGTGCCTTCTGTGTGGAGTCTGCATGTCCTCCCTGTGGTCACATGGGTTTCCTCTGGGTGCTCCGGTTTCCTCCCACATCCCAAAGACATGCAGTAGGTGGATTGGACACTCTAAATTGGCCCTAGGTGTGAGTGTGTGCATGTGTGTATGCCTTCTGTGGAAGGTTGGGCACTGGGCTGGCAACTCGACACTGTAAAACTCCACTGCCAATCATGAGCGGACAGATGATCCACTGTGGTGACCCCTAACTGGGAAAAGCCGAAAGAACAAGAAGGTACAAAGCCCTGTGGTAAATACAATGGTTTATTTGTTAATACATAAGGATATTGGCACATTATTGGGGAAATTATTAAGTTTTGGCATCTACTTTAAAGAATGACTGTTTTAGCTATAGTTACCTAACAAGATTATATTTTAGTTGGGTTACTTTAAGATTAGGCAATATCTTATTAACTGATGTCATGGATTGCTTTAGTTGGTTAGAGTTTTACTGTGTGGAACAACACTGTGTGTGTGTGAGTGAGCGAGCGTGTGTGTGTGCGTGTGTGTGTGTGTGTGTGTGTGTGTGTGTGTGTGTGTGTGTGTGTGTGTGTGTGTGTGTGTGTGTGTTTGCATATGTATGTGTGTGTGTGTTGAGAAATTACTGGAATGGGCTACTGAAATATGCGGTGGAGAAGGATACACAGAAACATTCAAAATGGCATGTGTCCAGTGCAAAAGGGGTAAGGGGAAAGTTATAGATGGAGGGGAAGGTAGAATATCAAATGCAGTTAAAAGAACAGATGAGGTAGTCTTAATTGCTCCTTGTGCTTTTAAGCAAATGTAATTTAATGTAAAGTAGTTCGTTTAAAGGAAGGGATACATTTTGTACTAATAAATTGAATGAGATAATGCAATATCTCGCTCTATTATTTGTACCAACATGAGGAAAATATTCTCTGTCATGATACATGTATGAGTACTGAACAAAATCCTTCATCGATGTTGAAGAAAGGAACAGCTGTATCAGCTTCCCACAGCTTTCAGTGTATGGACAATGCCTGCATCATCACGTCCACACTCCGAATAATAAACAACAGAACTGGTTTAGTGTAAGAAAACTGTGTCTTTGTATCATGCATTTCTTACCAAATAAATGTCATTGTTAGTGGACTGATTAAAGGTATCTTCTTGGACTGGCATGTCAGTAACACAACCTGATTTATATTCAACATTCCTGGCAGATACTTACTACAGGGCATGTATCTAAAGTCATTTCAGGGAGCAAAAAAGAGCAACAAAAACATTGTCTCCATGTTTCTCCCACCATGGGCTATTCTTCAGAGTACAGAGGTACACGTCAAAATGCAGCACATTTTGTTCATATCATGTCGGACAAATGTCACTCTTCATTCTGAGCTCACAGATCCGATCACATCACTAAGCCATGGAAAAATCCCTGAGTTGTGAATGCTGACAAATGTTTTGTGTGTGTGGTTTTCATTCTGTGCAATGTGAGATACATTACTGGCATACTACAATGCACACCAACTGTGAGTATTTTGTAAGATAAATATATGCAACTGTAGCTCTCTGCAAATATTGTGGAATTAATATCACACTAATCAGTAACTGGGAGTAAACGTGTCTGCACATACCTGTCAACTGTTCACATTTTCACAGCATGTCCACATTTTTGGCTCATATTTTTGGTCTGTTCATCATAAAGTTTGTGATTTTCTGGCAAATCACTGAGGATCAAAGTCATTAAATAATGACAGACATTTGAGTTTCAGGTTTCTTATACTTCAGAAAATATATGTTAATGCAAAAACTGGTATTCTAGCAACTTTCTAAGTTTTAAGAGCAATATTTAAAGTACGTCCCTCTTTTTGAGCCTTTGTTCCCCCATAATTTTTGGCTCTGTCCAGATTTCTGGTGCTAAGAGGTTGAGAGGCATGCTTCTACATGGGATGGTAGCACAGCTTTATTTATTTAACATTTGTTTATTGGGAAAGTCCAACTTGGAACAAAGCCAATTTTCAGTGGCGGCCCGGGGAGAAATGCTCCAGATGCATGTCTTTGAAACCTGGGAGGAAACTGAAGCACCCAGAGGAAACCCATACAAATGCAGGGAGGACAAGCAGACTCTGCACAAAAGGCACTCCAGCCGAGAATCAAACCAGAGAACTTCTTGCTGTGAGGTGACAATGCTACCGCTGCACCACTGCACAGCAAAGAGTACTGAACATGGATTATGCTCAATTTCAGAAAAGAGAAACTGTTTTTGCCCATCATAATAGTGAGATATCTGCTGCCTGGTGGTCCTCCTTATTGTGTATATGTGGGGCTCCCTATCAAGTGTACCCCCCAGGACCACAGGCCACTAGATTCTCCCTATTGGTGGTAAAGATCACAGACTAGTGGATTTGCACAGTGAGTGGTAATGAGAAAGTGAACACCAATATTGCTATTCATGCCACACAAGGATTATATCTGTGATGTGCCCTATCCTCTCACGTGTTGTGTGACACTGTCATATGGGGATACACATGGACTGTGAGGGAATCATCCTGCCAAATAGTGACACGTTCATTAGTCTATCCCTCTCACCTTACCTCACCTCATTAACAGCTAGCAACTCCGTACTACAAGACCTGAACTCCTCTAAAAACTGGGACATAGGCATGGCCCAGAACATCCTTACACCCACCCCCTGACAGTGGTAAAACAGAAAATATTTAATTATTCTCCCCCCATCCAGGCAGCAGCTCCAGTGACTGGGCTGCTAACTGAAGCTGGGATCATTGACTCATAGTGAGAACTGAACTTTATGGCTGATTCTTAAATGCAAGTTCAGAATACAGAGAGAATTTGTTGTACGAGCAGATAGATTCTTCTGTTCCTCGACAACCAGCTTCACTTTCTTTTTATGTTCTCCCTTAACTGTTCTATAACTGTGTTGCTTTTTGTCACTTTCATTTGTTATGGGGACTGGTGCTGTCCTTTAACCTTCTGCACCTAGATGTTTTTTAAAGATGGATAGTGAACAGGATTAAAGGGGAACCACCCCTTACAGACAGAAGCAAACATACAACAGTACTGCATCCAAATTCCTGAGATTTGGCAGATTTAATCTATGTGTTTTAGTAACTTGTCAAATTACAAATAGTGTGTTTAACAAAATAAAGCATGAACTATCTTTGTAATGGCTATACTTTTGTCAGGTTAGTAATATTTCTGTTGAGAACATTACGCCTTTCATGCCATCAAATTCTATTGCTGATGTAAACCTCTGGTAACTATGTAAAAAAATACTGCTGAGGTGCAGTGTTCTACAGTGTTGCCATTTCCTGTACATCACAGAGCTAAATGAGAACAATGAAAATATGCCTGGAACATGTAAATGTTACATTGTATCAATGAGTCAAGGATCACCATGTATCACTCTTACTGTAATTAGAAAGATGAGCTTTTTGTTGTTGTAGGTTTCTTTTTAAAGTTAACATACAGTAGAGAGTCGATTATCCGAACTAATTGGGACCTAGGATAGTAAATGATACTTTGCAAGAACAGTGTATCTGAACTGATTTAAAGTGATGATGAACTGGAGTTCATGCTTTAAACGGGAATGTTCACAAAGCCGAATTATACAATGACCCCCCCCCCATTAATATTCCAAAACGTGCACACTGATTGGTCAGCATGCATGTTGTAAATCAGAGTTATAGTAATGGAAAAAGGTCCGGTTGCCCGGACTTTTTCCATTAGTATAACTCTTTTTTTTTTTTTTTTTTTTTTTTTTTTACAGCAACGGAGAACACAAGATCTCTGTTGCTTTTTAAAAGTGTCTCGCTATGTTAAACAAATTTAACATAGCGAGACAGCTTTTAAAAAAGCAACGGAGCATCTCCGTTACTTTTTTTTAAGCTGTCTCGCTATGTTAAACCCATTTAACATAGCGAGACACTTTAAAAAGCAACAGAGATCTTCCTTTCTCCATTGCTTTTTTTCAAAACTGTCTCGCTATGTTAAATGGGTTTAACATAGCGAGACAGCTTTAAAAAAAGCAACGGAGATTCTCCATTGCTTTTTTTAAAGCTGTCTCGCTATGTTAAACTCCTTTAACATAGCGAGACAGTTTGTAAAAAGCAATGGAGATCTTGATTTCTCCGTTGCTTTTGCCCACAGCTCTGATGTACTGCGTAAGTATACGCATGCACAGTACATCAGAACTGCCGCAGAATACCAGACAGCTGCGGAAGGGCAGCAAGGAGGCATTATATAATGCCATTATTTAAAAAACATAATTATTTTTTTTCTTAAATAATGTCATTGTATAATAACAATAACCCACTTCTGGGTGTGGGTAATGCTGGATTTACCCACAGTTGTCTTTGTTTGGCCACTCGGGCTTCGCCCACATGTACAAACCACACCAACCGTGGGTAAATCCAACATTACCCACACCCAGGCATGGGTATTGCTATATTACATCAGTCATCACAAAGCCGAATTACATCAGTCATCACAAAGCTGAATGACATCAGTCATCACAAAGCCGAATGACATCAGTCATTTCCCATTTGCTCCTTCTCATCCAGTCACAACCATAACCAGTCATAATCAAACTGTTTGGATAATCAAACATACATTGAAACAGATAAAAAACTTCTAAAATTTTGTTTTTTCTGTATGCAGGGAATACACTTTTCAGCCACTGAGCGATTCCAGTGGACAATAAAGAATATTTTTCGCACATGAGCAGGCTACAAGCTCAAAAAACATGCACCAGTGAATACATATAACATTTACATATTCAGACTTTATGATTTTTCCTACTTGAAAACTTTGGAAGGCTGCGTTCAGATAATTGTTTGGATAATTGACATTCGGATAATCGACTCTCTACTGTAAATGAATTCTTGCAGACTGTGCAAAATGTTAATGTGGACAAGGGACATATCTCTGTCACTAGTAGGTACAAAGTATTTCACCAAATCTGACAGAGCATAGGCTTACCTGCAGGTGGAAGGCATAGTTTATGATTACTGCTGCTCACAATAGATTGTTCTGGTACAGTGGTCATGTTTACAGAACAGACTCTGTACCATTCATCTGAGAAAAGCCAGCGTCAATGTACTCCAGGGTATACCTAATATGCAGTCCTAACTTGATAATACGCTTATAAAAAAGCAGCCATGATGAACAGCACCTAAATATTCTAGGGAATGTTCCAGGCAGGAACAAAGGAGTGTGAGCTTCGAGCACACAGAGGTAGATTTCAGTTTTCAGGATATGTTATGGTTGGTATATGATTGCCTGTAAAAATGAATTACTTGCAGCTTCATATGATGTCAAGGTAAGAAGGTAAGGACAAGCAAATTAAAAGTTATCAAGAATTTGTACCGGCTGTGGAATTGTGAATATTGTACCAGTACTA
Source organism: Protopterus annectens (assembly GCF_019279795.1). Taxonomy (NCBI): domain Eukaryota; kingdom Metazoa; phylum Chordata; order Ceratodontiformes; family Protopteridae; genus Protopterus; species Protopterus annectens. The sequence continues at coordinate 1,277,325,617 of NC_056747.1, forward strand.
GTTTTCCTGGGAAGTGACATCATATTCACAATGAATTTTCAGAATAGTTCATGGACTGTGTTTCTAATTGTTGCAGATGCACACTCCTAAAGGACAGGAATCTTCTGTATGGAACCACCAAATCCCAAATGACTACTGCAGTACTATAAATGATACTTTGCAAGAACAGTGTATCTGAACCGATTTAAAGTGATGATGAACTGGCATTCATCCTTTAAACATGAATGTTCACAAAGCCGAATGACATCAGTCATCACAAAGCCGAATGACATCAGTCATCACAAAGCCGAATGACATCATTCATCACAAAGCCAAATGACATAATTCATCACAAAGACGAATGACATCAGTCATCACAAAGCCGAATTACATCAGTCATCACAAAGACGAATGACATCAGTCATCACAAAGACGAATGACATCAGTCATCACAAAGCCGAATGACATCATTCATCACAAAGATGAATGACATCAGTCATCACAAAGACGAATGACATCAGTCATTTTCCATTTGCTCCTTCTCATCCAGTCACAAATAGGTTAACAGAAATGCTTGTGCAAGTCATGAGTCCTGTATATAATCCACTGCAGGACAAGACAGATAATCTTTTTTCATTTCTCATATCACAGTATGTGAAACAGCTAACACAATCACAACAAGGATTTTCCTAAGTCAAAATGTGATGTCCTGCTTAGACATAAAAAGACCAGATATCAGAAGGCAAACAGTAAACAAGCAGTTTCAGGAGATCACTGTCAAACTCCTCAGAGATTTTACTAGTGGGAAGCGTGTTAACTTATCACTAAAACTGGCAAAGGGAACCCAGGCAATCTGTCCCAAAATCAAAGCCTCTGATGTTCATTAGTGATGGGGAGATGGTACATAGACAAAGCATGCAGACCAGTGCTTCAACAGTTCAAGATATCTGAAGGTTGAGTGCCTATAGTCAAAGTTTGAACTCCAAAAAAAGGCAGATACTGCAAGAAAGATATATAAGCAAGACTGCATCCTAAACATGATGGATAACAAATTTTGAATCCTAAACATGAGACTGTACTCCAAATGTGATGAATAACTAATGCTATACCCTAAGCATGAGAGATAACTAATGTTGTACCCTAAATGTGATGGATAGCCAATGCTGTACACTAAACATGATGGATAACTAATGTACCCTAAGCATGACAGATCCCATGTTGTACCCTAAATGTGATGGATAGCCGTTGCTGTGCCCTAAATATGATGGATAAATAATGGTGTACCCTATATGTGATGGAGAGCCAAAGCTGTTCTCTACACATGATAGCTAACCAGTGCTGTACTCTACACATGATGGATAGCCAGTGCTGTACCCTAAATTATATGCATAGCTAATGCTGCACCCTAAGAATTGTGGATAACCAATGCCATACCCTAAATGTGATAGATAGCCAATGCTGTACCCTAATCATGATGGATAACTAATTCTGTACCTGAAGGATGATGTATAACTAATGTTCTACCCTAAATGAGATGGATAGCCAATGCTGTCCCCTAAGCATGATGAATAAACAATGGTGTACCCTAAACATGATGGGTAGCACATGTTGTACCATAAGCATATGGATAACAAATGCTGTACCCTAAGCATGATGGATAACTGCTGCTGTGCCATAAACATGATGGATAGCCAGTGGTGTTCCCTAAACATAATGAATAATAACAATGTTGTACCCTAAACATGACGGATAACCACTACTGTGCCATAAACATGATGGATAGCCAGTGGTGTTCCCTAAACATAATGAATAATAACAATGGTGTATCCTAAACATGATGGGTAGCACATGTTGTACCCTAAACATGATGGATAACCACTACTGTGCCATAAACATGATGGATAGCCAGTGGTGTTCCCTAAACTTAATGAATAATAACAATGGTGTACCCTAAACATGATGGGTAGCACATGTTGTACCATAAGCATATGGATAACCAATGATGTACCCTAAACATGATGGATAACCACTGCTGTGCCATAAACATGATGGATAGCCAGTGGTGTTCCCTAAACATAATGAATAATAACAATGGTGTACCCTAAACATGATGGGTAGCACATGCTGTACCCTAAACATGATGGATAACCAGCGCTGTCCCCTAAACATGATGGATAGCCAATGCAGTACCCTAAATGAAATGGATAGCCAATACTGTCCCCTAACCATGATGGTGAACATCTAGTGTAGCATGAGCAGGACGGATAGACAATGTTGTGTTCCAAGTGTGATGAATAGCCACCATCATCACTTGTACTGCACTGCTTCTTTCATTCTTCTGTAATTCCCCAGGCCTCCTCTGAAAAGTGACTTTTCCCTGTCAGACTTCTCCAGTAAACAAATGTAAAATAAAAGTAAAAAATAAAATAAATAACCAATGCTGTATCCTAAATATAATGGATGTCTGAAGTCATTTCATAACCATGACAGATGACTCATCACAAACTCCAGGATGGACAGTGTGCTCATTCAGTACCCCAAGCCTAAGATATGACCATTTCATTCTCCAGTGTTGAGGGGCTTCAACAAATAGTCAAGACCCTGAGGGAACACAATATTTGGGGGTCAAAGACACTTGAGACACTGCTATCAGCAACAGCAGCTTCACACCAAACTGAGTCGCTTCACTTCCCAACTGAGCATGTGAGGAAGGACAATACTGTGAACTTATAAAAACTATTATGGCAAGCTGACACAAGATGAAAGTCATTTTTTATAGAGTGGAAAGTTTACTTTTGCCAAGAAAGTGAAGAACCTTGTCCTATAACACAAAAGCTGACTTACAGATGACAATCATTAATGAATGATTTTTAAGTTAAAATGTTAACAAATTTCTAAACAGTAGTGTTTATACCAATACTAAATTAATTTATTAGCATTTACTATTCAAATCATAGTATTTCTGCATTATTATTAATTATACTATGCAAGTATTTCTACCATTAAATAATGATAAAACTGGAAGAACTCTTTAATCAGCTGTCAGGGTATCCCTTATGTAATTTTCAAGCACCAAGTAAATGGCAGTTGTCACTTCATTGTCTGCCGATTTGTTATTTCACAGTTTTGTGAACATGCAAGCCCATTAAGCTGGGATGACAAGAGACAAGACTGTTCAGAAGGTTTTTATTCCTAACCTTTGTGTCCTAGCAGAGACCAAAGGTCAAGTGATTTGATGCTCGTGGCAGGTTTCAGCCTGGCTTCCTTTTCTTCCTTTGCTTTTAAAGCAGGATCCATCAGGCTTATAATGCAGACTCTTTTTGTCTTTCTTCTAGTTCTGTTGAGAGCATGTTTAGCCTTTGAACACTGAAGTTTATTTATAGCAAAACAGATGTGTCTGGGCTGTAGGTTTAGGCTGTGCCATCTTTTGATGGTGTTCATGGCATGACTTTGAATTTTGAACGTCACTTTTATCCTTTCTTTTTACAGAGAAACCTGAATAAAATTTGGAAGAACTAGTTTCCCGGCTGATGTTTTAGTAATTTAATTATTATCTAGTACTAATCTGCAGCACAAGACTAGTTTATCTGTTTAATTGCATTGTTGAAACACAAATTGCTTACAAGTAGCCCTCCACACACACCTTAACTGTATGTTTTTTGTTGCCCTTTTCAGGAAAAATGAATTACTTTTTATAACCTTTCAGCATCAAGTTAACATTCTGATATGTTCCTCTTTATTTCTCCCACCACATTTCACACATTGAGGGACTCAGGCTCCCATTGTTCAGTAATACTTCAGAGGACACATCTGTTCTGTTACAGTTTGTGTCAGTCAGCGGGTCGGGATGCTTCTCCATTCATTTTTATCCAGCTGTGCAGCAGTTAGTACATTTGATGGTGATGTCAGGATGATCAGAAGGCTGTGGGTTTTATCTGTACAGCAGATGTGTGGATACTGCAATGCAGCATTAGAAGGTGTTGAACTGCTGAGGTGCAGTCTGTCGGATGAGTATGTTATACTGTGGTCACATCTGCCTAAGATGGTGGTAGTCCTAGTAAGTGTAATTGGTCATATGACATTTATCAAAACGAGTAGAAAACTTTTATTAAAACGATCTCAAAGTACAGAGAAACTCACAGCAGGCACACAGCCATGAACTAAATATCATAAAATGAAATAAAATAAAAAGCTGTGAATACACCATGCTAACAAACAGAAACAATGCACAATATTAAAATAAATCTTTCCCAGAAATGTCTTTAAAATCATATCAATGCTATTGCCAGATTTAGTAACAGATTTGTCCATATCCCAACCTTTATTTTAAAGAACATGTTCAGTGTCCATTCTATATAGTTCATGCCCTTTTAAGAAAGTTTTATCTATATATACACCTGTTCGTGCACATATTTAGAAGGGAAACATACAAAATGTTCTTCATAAATACATCATAAAAGTGTAATTGTGGACATTTGAAAAAAGGAGGGCCCAAAACGCTGTTTCATCCTTCCTTGAGTAAGACTCACAGAAGTGAATGGACAACATTAGATCTCACATGAGACTTGCATCCAAGACCTCCAGAAAACTGCATTGTTGTCATCAGAAGACATGTTCCTGAGATTGCTGTCTTTGACAACCAGGAAGCAGGCACATTCTGCCCCATTTTGCCTTATGCTTAGACCCCTCACAGATAGATTATTAAGAAGAATTTCTATCTACCCACTGTCATCATCTTAAGTAATTCATCACTATTCTTACCTTCAGGGTTATTTTATTGTTGTAATGCCTCACTGTGTGGCTTTACCACAATAATTTTATGGTTTATGGTCATTTCCCCTTTTTTCTGTTATTTTTCACTCTGTAATCCACCGCCTTAATGTATTTCTCTGTGGAATGCCCTCTCTGTCCATTGATGTCATACAAGGGATTCCATTAAGGCTGGCAGTTCAGTACATGAAAGCAATTCTGAGAACTAGGGTGTTGTTTTTTTTTGTGAGAGTTATTGCTTTAACTTCTGATTTTGGAGTTCTAAATCCTTACAAGGATTGTTCACATTTGCAGGAAGTTCAGATGACAAAGTTGATGAGGCTATGTTGTCTTCATATTGTAGTGAAAAGAGTTTGGGAAATCAAAATATTATGGGATCTGCTAGGATATGTTGAATTTATTTTCCTGCTCATTACTGAATGAAAAATATATAGTTTCTAAACTAGTGACTGAATTACTTTCATTTTGTGGTCATACTTACTGTTATAACTGTTGGTTCACAGCTGTCCACTGCTGTTTTTGTTAATGTTTTGACTGGCAGTATGTGTATGGGTAAAGTGTTTTTGTTTGGTATGTATGAACAGGAAATTAGTGAATGGAATGCATCTAACTGAAAATTAGTTATGAATATGAAATTAGAAATGAGCACTCCTCCCAGAAGCTGTACCTCATACATTGTTACACATGCAGACATGTGAGTGTATAACCATTACACACACACACAGACACAAACACACACAGACCTACACACACACACACACACACACACACACACACACACACACACACACACACACACAGACTATACACCTCAACACCAACACACTACACATACACACACACAGACTATACACCTCATACACACACACACACACACACACACACACACACACACACACACACACAAACACACACACACACACACACACACACACACACACACACATAAACACACACACACACACATGCACACACACTCTCTCACACACACACACACACACACACACACAAACACACACACACACACACACAGACTATACACCACCCACACACCCACACACTAAACACACACACATTATACACCACAGACATCCACACACTACACACCATCCACACACACACACACACACACACACACACACACACACACACACACACACACAGACACTACACACACAGACACACACACTATACACAAACACACACACACATACTATACACAAAAAACATACACACACACACACACACACACACACACACACACACACACACACACACACACACACATACAAAATGCAAACACACACACACACACACACACACACACACACACACACACACACACACACACACACACACACACACACACACACACAGTTTTTTGACAAAATTATGTATTAATAAGCCAAGCAAAATTGGGCTAGTGGACAGTCCTGCCTCTCTCAATTCCAGATTAATATCAGTTGAGCTAGTATACCACTGATTTCTAGATGCACCCAAGCACCCCAATGAATAAGATAGATACAGTGAAATATCAACCTCCTTGACTTATATACCTGCAGAATACTCTACAAATCCATGTTTGAGACATCATCAGAAGTCTTTGAGATGTTTGTCTCGCAGTAGCATAGGAAGTTAAAGCCCTAACTATGGCCCAGACACCCAGGGTTTGAGTAGTGGATTGGAAAGGTGTGGGGGGGGGGTGCCTATCCTAAGGGGGGAGGGACTTTAGCGTTTTTTTTTTTTTTTGCTGCCTGTTTCTGCTACTCCAGTGTTGTATGGTGGAGGTCATATGCAGCACCAAAAGAAGAAGACAGTGGGGGTGGAAAGCCCTTTGGCTCTCCAAGCCAGCGGTGGTAGTTTCTATCCTCACATGCGAAGGAGTGTGCATGTGTGGACATGGGAGGCTTGCCACCTCCTTATCAGACCACCTCTAATACCTATCTGGATAATGGTGTTTCCCCCACAACAAAGTATTAGTTTAAGGGTGTGCACACACAACAAAGTATTTGTTTAAGGGTGTGCACACTTATGCAGCCAGCATATTGTACATTTTTTAGTTTTTTATATTTTTTCCCCTAACAGATTTGCTTGCTTCTCAATTGAATTGTACAGGTTATAGGTCACGTTAAAGGAGGGAAAAGTTTTGAAATGATTTATTGTGGTCTCATTTTTTTACATTACAAAAACCTGGCATTTTAACAGGGGTGTGTAAACTATTTATATCCACTGTATGTATTCAGTTTACCCAATTTCAGGTCATCTGCTTACAGACTGTAGAACTCCTCATATGAAAAAGATAGGTCTGAAAGTTACAATCTAAACAAGTATAGGCCTAAGACAGAGGCCTGTGGGACACCTTGACTGTAACCAAGAATTTCACCTGTCCAGTTGCTGTATGATACTTGCCATGTCCTATTTGTAAGCCATGCAGTTATCCATCTTATCAAGAGTAAATCAATACCTAGTTGTTCTAATTTATTGATCAGTGCTTTGTGTATGATCCTGTCAAATGCTGAAGTTAAATCTATATTAATGACATCACAGCACAAATTTTCATTCATAGCTGTTATTATATTGTTATAGAAGATCATGTTACAGGTGGTAATAGATCTATTTTCAACATATGCATGCTGATATATGGTTTCAAGTCCCAACCTTTCCAATTCTGACAATAAGTTACTCAATATTACCTTCTCCATTATTTTTCCACAACATGAAAGTAGACTTAAGGGTCTATATGATTCTGGGTTTGTCCTACTCCCCTTTCCCTTAAAGACAGGTTTAATAAGCGCATGTCTCCAGTCTTGAGGAATCTCCCCATATTTATATGACCTAGTGAATAATAGATATAATGGCAGTGTAAGTTCTTGTTGAAGTGTTCTCAGGTCATTGTTACAAATTCCGTGTCCTCCCTGTGCTTTGTTTGGATCCAGTTTGTACACTTCTATTTCAATATAATCTATTTTGATTACAGTATCTGGGGTTGCCTGGATGTCACTAGGACAACTTACCACCCCTTTTGTGGAGCCAAACTGTTTTGCATAAGATTTTGTAAATATATCTATAATCTGTTGTGTCTGAGAATGAATTTTAGAATCTGCACACAGTTTAACAATTTGTGCGTCTTTACTCCTTCCACATCTTATGTATCTGTAGCATATTGTCCTGTTATACTGAACATCTTTATATTAATTTCTTCAGTTTTTTCTTGATCTTCTCTCACACTATGCTTAAATGTTTGCCCTGCTTGTTTATTTCAGTTTTCAAAGCTGTAGTCTGAACTGCTTTCCATTTCTTACACTTTTTGTCTCTCAGCTTAATCGAGTAGCTTGTTCTTATGGAAATATATCCCCCGATGTTATATGCCTAGATCCTGATGTTAAATATTTTTTTTTATTTTTTGCACTCAGTTTTTCTTTCAAAACTTTCCACATTCCTTCTGCAGGTTTTCCACTGAACGCATCACACCAGTTAGTTTTACACAGTGACTGTTTTGCTTCCATATAATCTGCAATTAATCTTCTGTGCATTTGTTTAGATTTCATTTTGGCAGAATTAGCTAACAACAAATTAACCTTTATAACCCCATGATCACTGCACACCAACGGTGGTAAAACATGACATGTAGTAACAGTAATTTCTTTAGGAACAAACAATGACTAGTATGTTCTATCCCCTGGTAGTCTTTTTTTTTTACAATCTGAAGCAATTGTTCCTGAATATACGCTGCGAATAATTTCCTTACTAATATTGTTGAATCAATATTACTCCAGTCTGTTTCTGGTAAATTTAAGTCCCCAGCTAATATTATTCTTCCCTCCTATGTTTCATGCAAGAAATGTATGAATTCCTCTAGGTCATCAGCACTTGACTTTGGTGGCCTATACACCCCAACAATTGTTATATGTTCCAGAAGGTTTACTATTGTTTGTGCGAATGACATTCTATCGACTGCAATGTGCTGAAAAACAGAATTTCGAACGTACAAGCAGTTTTGCACCAGACAGTCGACTCCACTTATGCGAATGCACAACTGCATTCGCAGAAGTGGAAATTGACTATCTGCACGGAGATCGCGGTACAGTGAGGAGTGGAAATTCATCCACATCCCCACTGTAGTGCGATCTCAGTTAGAATATATAAGTAGGGGGGTGGGGGGTGCAGGGGGCTTGCCCCCCTGCAAAAAAATGATAGCTGTATAGGAGTTTGATTTACATCAGCTCCTATACGGCTATCAAATGGTGGTTTTGACAACAATGTCGAGTCAAATGCATCGAGCATTTTTTTTTTACTTTCAGTATTACCATTCCTTTATTTGAATGGAAAATGTTTTTCCGTTCGAATAAACAATAGTAAACCGTTCCAGGATTGTCTTTATTTTCACAGTTACACAGTCTATAGTATTGGTGTTATCACTGAAAATGTAATAATCACAGGACTCATAACTATCTGCAATCCCTATCATAACACTTCCACCTGATTGTTAGAATGTCTGTTATAGTAAAAACATTTATACCCTGACAGAACTAGTTTCCAGTCATTGCTGTTTAACCATGTTTCACAAACAATAACAACATCATTCTTGTGAGAACATAGCAAATTTTCCAATAAAATCTTTATTATTACTGCTCCTAGCATTAACAACCATCAGAGATGCGTCAAATCTTGCTATCTGTGAACTTTTAAGTTTTCGACCTGTCAAAAATCTTGTCTTGTGTTTGTCAAATATTGCAAACTATCTGCTGCAAAAATTCTCTTCCCTGATCTTGACAAACACACGCTAGCCTGTCTGAACACATGTACCCAAAATTAGGCCTGGATGCTCTATATATTTCCATTTTTTTAAATTCGGCATTTTTTTTCACATAGGTATTTACCCAAAAAAACTTTTCATTCGCAGTGACCTGACTCTCCTTTCTATATGTGATTTGTGAAGAATACATCCTAACACCAGTGCAAGTTATACTATCTAAGGGGGCTGTAAGTTCCCTACTAACAGTCAGAGAGTCCTTGCGGATGTCATCATTTGTACCAACAAGAATAAACAGAGATATATACTTCCTTACATTAAGGTGTTCTAAGACTTGTCTCACATCTTCTATTTTTGCTCCTGGCAAGCATAACACTATTCAATGTTCATTATCTTCTCTGCAAATGCAAGTATCAGTTCCTCTAATAGTTGAATCTCCAATTACAAGAATATCTTTTCTGCCGAGAGCTGAAGAATCTTCAACTTCTAATTCAGTAATATCTGCTCTATTGATTGTTACAAAAGAATGATCTTCATCAGCGTTAGTCTTATTAATCCCATTATTTCATTGCTTACTAAATTTGCAAGCATACGATTCTGATCCAGCTGGCTTTGTACATCCACAGCTTGAGCCATGCAGTCAACATCTGTCTTTCACTTCTTTTTTCATACAGCAATGTTCTTCAATCCTTCCACATTCAGTTTTGATTTCTTCCTTTTCACCTGCCCCTTGCCTCTTTTTTATACCTTGTCTTTTGGAAATACGCTGCCTTTCTCTGTAGACTGAATTTTCTGACAGAAAAATATTTTCATTCCCTGTAATCCGTGTGTTACCTAACAAAGCAGTGTCCTTTTTAGTAAATATTCTCTTTACTTTACTGTTACCTTTAAATATATTACACTGTACAAGATATTTGTGCTTTAGCAAATCATTGGTGGCATACTCATTTAAGGAATTCATATTCAGCTTCAAATTAATAAATTATAAAAGAAAAGAATAACCAAAATCAGTATCCACAGAAATCAAAGAGAACTTAAATCAACTTCTATGACAAAAATCACACAAACAATATACAATTAAATACTAAAGTAAGTACAGTAAAGTTGCTGCTCTGACTGTACAAGTTCTGAAAGTCAGACAGAAGCTGTAATTTCTTCATGTCATGAGCAAATGTGAGGAGTAGCTTCTTCTCACTATCACACCCCTTTTAACAGTAAAGATTAATAAATCAAAACACAAGACATAATATTTTAGATAAGCTATGGATTGCCCTCTCTGCAGTCTGTGTAACTTTGTACCTGACTAGGTCCCTTAGGTTACCTAGACATTGCCTGTCTAAAACATATTCCTTTCTAACAATAAACAGTAAAAATCAAAGGTAAAACAGCAAAATATAAATCAAAATAAATCTTCTTGTCTACAATTTATCTTTTCCTTCCTATAAACACTGCAAAACAGTGGTAAGAAATATAAAGTCAAATAAAACTTCTCTTATCAGGCAACTCCACACTAAATCACAAAATAAGACAGGATTGTTTAGATAAGCTCTCCAAAGCTTTCCATGTAACTTATACTCAGGACATATTTGTTTTCAAGTTATCTCACCACTGAGAACAAGATATACTAAAACATCCTCATGTATGAGAAGATGCATAGTGTTTTAATTTATAGTAAAGTAAGCATTTCACGGTTATTAATATGGACCTTCATCTGCTTGTTAACACTCCCATAATGCATAGTATGACAGCCCAGTGGTATTGGCCCCTGTCTGAAATGCAATAATTCAAAACTCTCAGCTGTATGATATGCAAAGCCATCAGTCACAATAACCTAATCAGTAGGAGTCATGCTAGAACCTGTCCTGCTGATATTTCCCTGAAAGGCACCTCAGTTAATCCTACATTTGTTAGAATGTCCTTCAAATTTCTAAGATGCACTCCATGTTTCATGCTATGGGAACTATCCAGACTTGTTTTACACCTACGCTCGTCCAGTCTGCTTTGAGATTTTGATTGACACAAATGATGCCCAGTCCCCGTCTCTAACTCATACATTTTCTGCTCAACCAAATTAACAACAGAGGTCTCATAGTATGAGTTCTCTACTGCCAAAATTCTAAAAATTAGCTTATTTAAGCACAGCACATTCAAGCATAAGAGGTTTTGACAAAATTTCTGAGCACTTAGAAGAAGATGAGAGAAATGCATCTCTGCATTCAGTCCAACAGCCCCCAAGGTTAGAGAAATACTGAAGTTAATGCAAAGTGGGAAGATAGCCCACTGAGGCTTCAAAAGGACAGTTGTATCACTGAACAATCATCTTGGTGGTTCAACCAATAAAGAGTACTTTGAAGATAAAATCTAACACACTTGGGTATGCCCCAATTTCATGGCCCCAGTCTTCAGAGAAGTGGATCATACCATTTATACACCAAGAGTCTGCTTTGTCTCAGTGAAAACTCAAAATCAGGCGTGAGGTGTCTGCAGAGGCACTGGATAGGAATTTGTGTCTCCAGTCATCAAACCTTCATATAGAGTCCTGAACTCTGGGGAGCCTGGAAAAGCGGATTTTTACATCTTACACCCTATCCTTGACTATTTAGCTCAGATTCTGTAAATCCATCAGAACTTTCTTATTGAAATATAGCAGTCTTACTAAGAAATGCCTGAAGGCAAGCTGAAGAAGATACTACAAACTCAGCTTCTGTGGCATTAGCTGTTGGAAACCTTATAATCTACACGCCCTGTGATGGGTCTATCAGAGCAGCAAGACATGGAAATTCCCTGTGCAGACACTTCTGGTTTCTCCTTGCCCATTTTGTTGAAGATGTTGAAGTGACTTTTATGGAGTCTCTTTTAAGGACCATCTGCAGTGTTGACCAAAGATAGACGATTCCTGCAAGCCTATAAAGGAAAAAGAAAAGGCGTTTATAGTTGAGAGATTAAAGTTCTATCATCCACAATGATGATTTTTCAGATCACATTGGAGCCAGTGGAGACCTGATTTCTGCTGTGACCTGTAAGGTCTCCCACGCCACCCCACAAAAAAACTCTCCCCCTTTAACTCTATGATCCAAAATAAATGGATCTTTATTTATTTATTTGTTTAGTTATTTATTTATTATTTATTAACTGGGAAAGTCCGACTTGGAACAAAGCCACTTTTCAGCAGAGGCCCAGGGAGAAATGTTCCAGTTACACATCTTTGTACACGAAAGATGGAGTGGATCTTAAAAACTTGAAGGGCAATCTACCAAATGGAGGATTAACTGAGGTGGCTTTCAGGGAAATATCAGCAGGATAGGTTAGTGATTTTAGTCTGGCCATGGGCAGGCCAGGTCAGTCAAAAGAAGTCCTGACCCACAGGCCAACTGCCTAAGAAGGAAGTGGTCAGTGACATTTGCTCTCTTCATGTATCGAGACAGTGCTCCCTCTTCATGTATTGAGACAGTGCTCCCTCTTCATGTATCGAGACAGTGCTCCCTTACCAGCAATGCATGGGTAAGGGAGCTTAATAGCCAAATGATATATTATAAAAATCTTTTCTTCTCACCTTAATATCTTCCCTCATTGGACACCTCCACCATCAGAAAGAAGCAGCATGGAGGCAGATGATAGAGCCACACAGGGGTTCCCACCAGACAGGCAAAGACAAGGATATCTTTCCAGATTATTTTAGTTCCATAAAAGACTCAAGACATATAGTTTCAGTCTGGACCTAAGAAGCTGTAACATGTTTATCCCCAAGAAATCCTTTTTTGTCATGGTAACTTTTTAGACTATTCTTCACCTAGAATCAAGATGTGACTGTATCACTGGGCTTTCATAATGCTCATCTACACCTGAAGAAAAGGAAGTGGTCCAGAAAGTTCCTCTACTTTCATGTTGTAGGCAATTATATCAGAGCCCTACACTTTGGCCTCACATTGGCCCAGACTGTGCATAAAATGAAACAAAAGAATAACTTTTCTCATGAGACTGCAAGGAACAATGCTGGTTTCATTTCTAGATGACTAGCTCCTAGTGGCTGTGAGATTTGTGGCAGTTTCATATGATACTAGGATCCATGGGAACATTGAATCATGCAAGATCACACCTCTCACTGTTACAGCTCTTGGCTTTCAAGTACCGACACATAATGGAGATGTTTACCCTTATAGATTGTTCAGACATATCTTCTATTATTATGTTGTTAACATCAGACCCAGACAGAATTTTCATCAGGAGTCCAGGACTGACGGTTGCCTCAATCATAGGGTACCACAGAAAAGGTTTCACATGAGAGTATGACAATGGACATCAATAGCACAGTAGTCACAGAATTCCAGCCTCTTAAATGTTCTGAACAAAATGTCTAAATCTTATTAATGAACCTTCATGTGTGGCAATCCTGACCATGTATGCATCTTGTCTTGGTTGTGAGGTATTGCAATAGGCATGTGGTGCAGGGAATTTGGTCAAACAGAATCAAAGATGCATTTCAATGTACTGATGATGACAATATTTGTTTCTACTGCTCCATGATCCATGATCTGCAGGAACTCATACCACAGAGCCAGATCTGTATTCAGTCTGACAACATAGCTGTTGGGTAGTTTACCAACAAGAGAGACAGAAAGGGTACTCCTATCACTTTTGCAGGAAGGCAATGAGAACATCGGATTGGACCTTTCAGAATCATACGTCTCTATCTCTGGTACACATTTGGGAGAGACAAACTGTTTAGCAGACATGCTGTGCAGGAACATTTTCTTATCTCCCAATAATCTCTAAGTTCCTCAACAGTAAATGTGATTTTCAGATTCTGGAGATCAACCTATGTCTGACGTGTTTGGCTAACCCCTCTAATTTCAAATGTAGTTGCTTGTTTCTGCTGATTTTCCCACTCAAAGTTAAGAGCAATGATGCGTTGTCAGAACCTTGGCCAAAGGTGCCACTCTATGCCTTGTCTCCTCTTCCATTAATGACAACGTTCCTTTGCAAATCAAAGCTCTCAATATAAGAATGATCCTGCTTACCCCTTAGTGGCCCATGTAAATAGGTCTTAAATAGTATATCAGAGTGGTCAAGAATTATTCATAACATATAGGCTTGGAGTCACTGTTCGGCATCTTTACTGCAGCTCCCAAGTAGTGACTGAGCACAAGATATGCATCTCTTCATAGTTATACCCACTTCTTAAAGTTACTATAAACTACACCCCCTCTCGTTTTATATACATATACATATATATACAGTATATATTTATATATATAATATATGTGCATACACACACATACACACAGACACAGACACATAGACACACACACACACACACACACACACACACACACACACACACACACACACACACACACACATGCAAACATAGACACACACACAATTAAAATTTCAACACAATTCAAATCATTTAATATGTATTATACAATTTCTTGTTTGTTTCTAAATATATGAATTCTATATTGACATGTAAAGTAATTGTAATAGCTAGGCTTACAGATTTTTTTTTTGTATCTTGTCTTCAGAACATCAGGCTTTTTTCCTCTGGCTTCTTGAACTCTTTCTTAGACCCTTAGGTAACTTCTCCAGAAATTTCTGATCAGTTCCTTCAGCCTTGCCATCATGAGTACATTTTCTTTGATTAACATCGCTGCATGATTATTTTAACTTAAAGCTTTGCTCCATACTGTTAGCAGTATTCTGTAGATTTACTTTCTTGCCTAAAACCCTTTTTCCAGTAGATTGATTGATCTTGATCTTGACATAAATAGGACCTTCTTTTTGACAAATTAATGTTTCTTTGGTTTTATATGCTCATATTATATTCCCTTTCTGCAAATTAAAGGAAGCTGTGACTGGTTTATTTTCACATTTATTCTGTTTGCTGTTTTCCTTTTAACGATAGTTACTGTCTGTCATTAGTAGTGTAGCAGTAACAGGCAACTTGTTTATAATTCTTCTTCTCATCGGTATCTGACCAGGTGAAATGCTTATTCCTTGAAGAAGAGTACTTCTGTATCCCAACAGAGGCAGCATGTTTACTGTCTTACCTTTTCTACCTGCGTATCACTCTGCAAATATTTTGGGCTACCTGTGATATGTTTAAATTCCCAGTCTTATTTATTTTATTTGTTTCTGTTTGTTATTCTGTTAGGTAGGCTGGTTCTGGGACCCGTATCGACCACAACCTGGCTGCATGCTGCACAAAATTACGTGAAGTCGCATCGTTCATTTCATACCACAAAATTACATACAAACCACATTTTTGATTCATGGCAAGGAGTTTACAATAAGTGAAACTGTTCAAGACTTAAAACAGAATGCATTAAATTATTCACACGTTATCTAGTTCATTCCTAAACAAAATTCCTAAATTCTTGACTACTGAACACTGGTTCTACTATGGAATGTTGAACAGCAAACCCCCAAGCATCAATCCATAAAAAGTAATGCCCAAAACAGAGAAGGACAAAAAAAGCAAAAATATGAGTGTTTTCTGCAGAGTCGCAAGCGTCACACCTTTTGAACTTAGAAATGCCAACTCCACAGTCACACCAACCTGAAGAAGAGTGAAATCTCCCAAAAGAAGCAAATCACTGCAAGCTCACGCTTAGAAATTGCACCAACGGTGATTTCATATGGAAAACAGTGATCAGCATCAGGGCCAGATCACAGTCAAATGGGAGCCTAGGCAGAGTAAGGAACTAGCACCCCATCCATTCCATTGCCCCATTACATGGCCATCTCTCCCCAAAGACAGAATATTGTTCAAACCTGTCAGTGTACATGTTATTTTCGCCCTTACTTTTAGAATGATTACACATATTTAGATTTTATTGAAAAAAAAAACACATTTTATTTAAATTTTTTAGAGCATAAACACTGGATGGCCGTTTGCTAAAGAAAACAGAGGACTCACATTGACAATACCTTGCATGAGCAATAGTAGACTTCTCATCCCTTAAAATCACATTATTTGAAAATGCATTTGGCCAGTGGCAAAGGCACTGTGCCTTAGGCCTTGAGCTGTTTTCAAACCATGCCCCTTTACCATAAACACACACACACATTTTTGAGACCACGCATGAATGCATGTGTTCCTTGATTCGCCTTCCTAATTGCTTTAAATTTTATTTCTTGTTTAATAAAGCAACATTTGTTATAGCGCATTTTAAATTTGTGTTTATGAAGATTTTTCAAGTAAGCAGTATGAACCAATAATGATAAAGTATCTGTTCAGAACATTTCAACTAAAAAAGGCTACTCAAACTGCTGTCATAATTGACCAATATCCATACTCCTCAATTGCCACCATTTTATCAGCTGTGTACACATCATCTCTGGGATTCATTAACAATCAGTTAGGCTTAGTGCAGTGCCTACTCACTGCATGTTAGTATGATAAGCAGTAGCTCTAACTGAATATGCATGCTGTTAATCGTTCCTACATGGTTGCACCTTTTCATGGCCAGCAATTGTGTTTGTGAATATGAAAAGGTGCTTTCAATCAAGAGCACACAATGTAAACAAAACAGATCTCATATAGGTAATGCTCACATGCATTTACTGGGAACAGTAACATAACAGCAATTGAACAGCAGCAACATGATAGAAAGTGTTGTAACAGAAGATCGATCACAGTTTCTCATGCATGCCATACAGTAAGAAACATTTATGAAATCACACATCTTCCATTAAGATGTATAGTGTGACAGAAACAACTACAGTATTAATCACATGTCTGGAGGAAAACATGCAATACAGAGCATAATTATCTTGTTATGAGCAAGGAATGATCTAAGAAATATTTGCATCATGTCATTTTCAAACACATGTCTGAACAAATAACAGAGAAATGCATAACAATCGTGGACCCCGCAGACATAGTCATATCGGTCATGTAAGGAAGAACACCCTCGAAGGGCATACAGCACTATCATACCATGTAAGGTGTATTGATGACCTATCTGGTATGAATATGCCTGAAAAAGCTGTCCCTTTGAGTGCATGTAAGTCACTGTTGTCTGACATAATAGTCTGACAGACAGATGTTACCAGGTTCAAACCCCTGCCTATTATAAAAGGTTGTGTCCAGACCCCTGTATGGACAGCATGTGTCACATTAGATAGCAATGTAGACTGTCACAAATAACTGAACTGAATGTGTATGTTAACACAGGAGGTGTGAATATAATATGAACAATCTGATTTATTCACAATGCCATAGAGGAGCTCCACGTGTTACTGTCCACGTGACACTTAGCGTTACAATATGCCTGCTTTTTTGACAAGAAAGCTGTTACCGTCATATAAGGCACACACTATCCCAGAAGTAAACACTAGTCTATCTCTGTAGGTATGCTACAAATGCCAGTACTCAATGCACATGCCACAGCAGCGCTCACAGCATGACATGCCATGAATAAACATTTCACTGCCATGCAATAACAATCTTCCGTAATATATCATTGTCCAACATAACAATAGATATGAATAATTAGATAAAATTGTGTTTATATAATGTCAGTACATTCATATCATGTTACCCTTTCAGGAACTGAACAGCCAGTTATGTAACTCTACTGGCTAATGACATGTGGATGAACCACAACCACCACAGCAGAAGTTTTATAACCAGTATGACAGCCCACCTATGTGAACTTATTATATCAGATGTATGTGTGGTCACAGCATCTGAGATGAAAGGGATCACAGAGGCCCCCCCCACTGTAAATGGACACATTGCAATTGTGGTGGATGCCATCCCACTGTAAATGAACACATTGTAACTGTGGTGGATGCCATCCCACTGTAAATGGACACATTGTAACTGGTGGATGCCATCCCACTGTAAATGGACACATTGTAACTGTGGTGGATGCCATTCATATATTACAGTATAAGGCACATCAATGCTAACAGGCAGTAAAAGTGGATGTTGAACACATGAGCATTTGACAGCAGACAATACGTGATATTGTACAGGATAAATGCACCACAATAGAAGTGTCAAAACAATTGTGAGATGTGTGGTTATGTCAAGGCAATACATAATGTTATTTCTGCAAGAGATATGTGTGCCTGTAATTGCTGTAGTATGCCAAAAACAGACAGCATGTTGTGTTATTCCCTAGTGCCAGAGGATAACATTTCTTACATATGTTGTGTAAGGAACATTAAATCAAATGTCCCACAGGGTTCGGTCCTGGGTCCTCTCCTGTTTGATATCTACTTCTCTGAAGTTCGGACCAACATGAAGGGACTCTGGCTGACAAAGTACGCAGATGATTGCAAGTTGGGAGCCATAATTAACTCCCCAAGTGATGTTGACATCCTACAGAAAGGCCTCACTGAGACCAATGATGGGTGTCAGAACCATGGCCTTAAGCTCAATGCCAAAAAATGTGTCGTCATCCCCTTTGGGAAAAACTCAGATCCCATGAATTACCACATTGATGGTAGTCCACTGAACATAGAAGGTGTCTTAAGAGATCTGGGAACACAGGTTGACAGCAATCTCTCTTTTGAACACCACATTGCCACTGTGGTCAGAAAGTCCTTCTATGTGGCACATCTCATTACTAAGGGTTTTGCATCCAGGAAGAAAGAGGTCATTGTCTCCCCCTACTCTTCCCTCATTTGGCTAGTCATCGAGTACAATGCCCCATTTGGCATGTACCTCACTAGACACCTACAACAACTGGGGAGGCCACAAAAATAACTCACAAAGAGGATCTTAGGCCTTAAACATCTGTACTATATGGACAGACTAAAAAAACTCCAACTATTCTCTGTCTCATATCGCCTACTTAGAGGTGATCTCTGCTTGACTTACAAAGCCATGTCTGACCCACCTCTGTTAGAAATGCTACATCTAACGAAATTCCAATCCCTCCGCACTACATGCTCCAGAGAGCACAACCTCATTACCACAATCAACAGAACAAGCTGGGGGGACAGGTTCATAACCCAGAGACTGCCCATGCTATGGAATAGACTTCCCATACATGTCAAGCGGAGCACCTCACTGACCCTCTTCAAGAGAAATATTGATGAGTGGATGGGAAATAGAAAATTCACTCCAGGGATCACTCCAGTGGCTCTGCTCAACAGAGGCACTAGGAACTGAGGTCAGGTGGCATGATGCCAGGGTAATCCTATGGGCTAGGCTTATAAAGGCTCCAGGGCCATTAGCCTAGTACAGACCTATGAACCTATGAATCATTACTCTGAATAAAAGCATTGCTACGTGAAAAATTGTTCTAGCTTTTAGTAACGAGATCAGCATCTGTATGTTAGTGACATGTGCAGTCACAATAAAACTGAAACAATGTAGTCTGAGCAGTAATGGGTGGATTTTAAATAATCACCCAAGATAACAAACTAAACATCATTGCCTGAATCATAAGGACCAGCTGACCATGTTGAGATACAAATGAGACAGTACTCAATTAAATGGAGGACATCACCACTGTTTATCACTGGATGTTTATGCTAAAAATGTTCAAAGTGCACAACAACCCTGTATGCATTTGCAGAATAGTACACACAGTATAAGGGTGAAAGGCATGCCCAGAGCTGGACTCAAACATCCTACCTATGTAGTTACACAGTGTACAAAGCACACTATCAAAGTCAAGCAACGCAGGAAAATTCCTACTCTAAATGTGACATACTGTAGGTATGTTAGCAGGATGCAATCTCTGTATGTCAAAAAGTTATTTTCCCTGGTGATGCTAGGATTTGCTACCATCACAGAGTGCCACTGTAATTCAATCATATAATTAGAAAGATACATAAAGTTGGTTGTGAGGTGACCAATGATATGTAACAGTAATAACTGTCATACTAATGAACCAGTGATGGAATTGAACTGCCTACCTATATACTTATAACATCTATATAGCACATTGTCAGCTGCCAATACCACAGCTAAAAATGAAACATACAGCAAAGCGCATTGAATTATGCAGAACATTTGCCTTTGAGATCCTAGATAAAGCTGAAAAGAGCCCTGGGGTGGGGCATGGGAATATTTATTGCAGTACAGAGAATTAATGTGACAGTTGAGGTTAAATGCAGAGAAAATACCAAAGTTGAATAAAAAAGTGTCATTGCAGCCAGTACTTAAACTAACGGTAGCTATATTATAAAAGAACTTTGAACAAAATACTTATTAGTACGGGCACGGGTTCCCACATAGTGAGAGGGGGATTTTCTAATAAGTTTAATATTTATACAAAATAATGGTTTTCAAATATAGATTTTTTTCAGTATTTTTTAATATTTTATGGTTTAGTGAGAGATAAAAAGGTCACTTTATAAGCACCGTTAAACATAGCTTTGCAGGCATTTTCACATATATTTTTTAAAAGCATTTCTTATTATGCATTTTTGTATGTCATTTTATAAGTGTTTCAATAGTAATAACAGGAGTCATAATGATTCATCTAAACAATTGTTTTAAATAATCATGATGAGCAATTTGGAATTTGGATTTAATTTATTGTTTTTTTGTTGTATAGAATGAGTCTGTCCTTTTAAATATTTCAGTTTTCACCCACCGAGACTTTAAAAAAAGGAAGTGAAGTAGTGGAGCATTCCATTCTGATGAAGTCTCCCATGTGGACAAAAACGTTTAATTATATGGAATTTCTTGTCATTTTTATTTATCTTTTTATATTAAAGTGTTTTGTTTTGATTTTACCCAGTTTTCATTTATTCACACTGATTGGTAGTTCTTAGTTTGGATTAAAAGTGCATTCCCTTTTACTGCCACTCTATAAAGGGATGAAATCAGCAATGTATTGCCAAGGAGATGTATCTAGTAACATTATTTCTATAGCCAATCAGGGCTTGTAAAAGTTGCCACTTTACAAGTGTGTAAAACATTTGTGACTCCATTGGCAGTCACACTTGTAGCAGTTAAGCACTGTTGTATTCAAACATCCTACCTATCTAGTTATGCATTGTAAAGAATAGTACAAGACATGCAAGCACCACAGGAGAAGTTTGACATTCAAATAGCTTCAGTTCACTTGCAAAACAATGATGTCATCAGTGTGTTGAACCATGGGTATAGGCAGACAATAAAATGTAATCATGTGCTTTTATTGATGCTACACAAAGCACCTGCCAATTGAAGAATGAAAACATCCTCTCACCACCCCACTTAACAAAAGTTTCCACCACTTCTCCTATAAAATCATTAAATGGCTACTTTTTGACCCATGATGCTGTTATACGAAGCATTAATTTACAACTTTGTGGGCATAGTATTGTCTATAAAAGCAAAGTTTTCTTTATGTAATACATATAACATTGTAATTGTTACAGTGCAAAAAGTATGCATAGCTACACCCTTGTGTTGCAGAGAAGTTGTGGAAGTTAGAGGTGGGCTTAACAAATGTAGTTATCTATCATTTTAAAATATTTATCTGGAGTAGAGGTTGCTTGAGCACATCTTCACCTAACTGTAAACACCATCACACACAAGTTTTTCATGGTGGGTATAGAACCTCCTACCTATCTAGGTTACACAATCTAGAGATAAGCCACAAGCACCACAGGAGAAGTCTGATTATTAAGAGGAGAGAGTGCACTTTTGCCAGCATGACATCATCATTGTGTTTCATACAGGATGTTTCCATAAAAGTTGGTATAAGGGAGTTTAATATTATCAGTTTTCTTTAGTGTTACAATCCTATTCAAAAACTTGTGAGAAATGGGCTTCTTATACCTTTTTAAAAAAGTATCTTGTAGCTGGATTCACACCCTTAGTAGGTTTTATTATTTGTCTAATGTCACTGCCCCCACACCTTGTGCCACAGGGATAGCTCTATGACTGGTACAATTTCTCCGCTCAGTACTACCCAGAGTCCTGAGGAAAATGCACCACTGCTGGGTATGTTTGTGCTACCTAAGGCAGCCTAAACCAAATTTTTCATTTTTTTCCCTTAAGTAGTGAATCATGTTTGCACACTGCCAAGCAGAGAACAAATGTACCTTAACATGAAAAAATGGAAAAGTAAATATTGTGATTAATGGCAAAGTGTTCTGTAAACAGGATTTGAACAATGTCTTATCTCTTAACTCACTTCAGTTACACTTTGTGCCACAGAGAAAGTTACCGGACAGATATATTTTCTTCAAAGATTACTATCCAGAGTGCTGCTAGCTATGCAATTCCGCCAGATAAGTTTGAGCTACTTAATGCAGCCTAAACTAACATTTTCACTTTTTTCCTTAGATAGTGAACCCTCTTTGCATGCTGCCAAGCAAACAGCAACTGAACCTTAAAAAAGTGAAAATAAAAAGATGGCATATTGTGACTAATTGCAATGTGATCTCTACACAGAATTCAAACAATGCTTCATGGACCTTATTTTTTCAGTTCACTTCAGCTATACCCCATTCCACATAATTTGATATTGGTCAGCTACATTTATTGAAGTGAGTACTATCCATGTTGTGGGGGCTGTGCAATGATGCCAAGCATATTTGCTCTACCGAAGGCAGCATAAACTAAAAGTTTCATTTTTTTCCTTAGGTAGTGAACCATGTTTGCATGCTGCCAAACAGAGAGCAATTGTACCTTAAAATGAAAAAATAATGGAAAAGTAAATAGTGTGATTATGACAGTGTTCTGTAAACAGGATTCACACAATGCTGCATGTGCCTCATTTCTCTCAATTCACTTCAGTTACAACTTGTACCATAGAATGTGGCATCTGCAAGGTCCATTTACTGAAGTAAGTACTCTCCATGTTGTGGTGGACATGCAATGATGCCAGGCATTTTTGAGCTACCTAAGGTATCCTAAAATTTTCACTTTTTCTTTGCTAAGGGGAGAACAAATGGAAAAAAAACATTATAAGAGAAAGGTACAGAAAGCAAATGAAATGCAGTGCATGCATGAGTATATGTAGCAATGACCAGAACAAGAAGTACACTCAAGTGAATAATTTTTCCTTCTCACATCTCCTTCTAACATTAGACATGTCCTTTGTGGAACACATTATCAGGTCTGTAGTTAATGACAAATTATGTGAAAGTGGACAGACTAATGATCACACATTGATATCAATAGTGACAACAGTTGATTTTTAAACAATAACACAATGGCATCACAAAATGTGATTAAATATGTATTCAGACAGGCTTCTATAAAAGTATCATGCAAGTGGATTTGAACCATGCATCAGATATCTTTATCCAAAAGCTTACTGCACTTATACCTTGTGCCACAGAGAAAGTTACCTGCCAGGTGTATTATCTTCCCTGAGTACTATCCAGAGGGCTGACATCGGCACAATGCCACTGAACTGGTTTGCACTATCTATGGAAGCCTAAACTAAATTTTTCATTTTTCCTTAAACCATGAAATTGACTTTCACACTGCCAAGTGGGGTGCAAATTTATTTATTTATTTATTTATTTATTTATTTATTTATTTATTTATTTAACATTTGTTTACCAGGAAAGTCTGACCGGGACAGAGCCAATTTTTGTGGAGACCCAGGGAGCAACACTCCAGATGCATGTCCTTGGAATATGGGAGGATACCAGAGCACCTGGAGGAAACCCACACAAACTACAAGAAAAAAAAAATAACATCATAAACAATTATTGTAGATCAAATACTTTACATGTTTAACCAAATGTGTCATGTTGCAACAGGGACATGTGTGGATTAGAATCCTCAAACAAGGGTATTTTCGCACTATTTCACAGACAAAGACATTTATTAACATGGTAATAAAAATGTACATGTAATGATAATGTGACATTGTATCAAGTCACATTGAAAGTGCAACAGAAACAAGTTATGAAAGTTTTTTTTCACATTTCACGGTGAATATCTGGATGACTGGAATATTACACACAGTTAACATAGGCATGTACTCACATGACATTAAAAAAGAGTGCAAACACTGCAGTTGTGCCACTTTCTTTCTGTCTGGTGCCTCCTATCATTATCTATGATTTTGTAATGGCAACTCTATCTCTGTTTTATTGCCATGTGTTATCTTTAACAATGCTTAATTTACTCCTTTTAATGTGAGCATTTTTTATTAAGGACAAGCAACTGTGAATATTAAAGCTAGTGTTTGAATGTTAGAACTGTCAATCTCATTAATCAATCAACGCACTTGCAGACTTTTTGTTAAGTCCCTTCTTCTGGCACACTCTTAGTAGGTGTATATCAAAGAGTGGAGACTGTGAAAGATGATTGTTCCTGAAGTCAGGGTAATCATAGAGACCTGCAAGCCATTAAGAGGGAACACCTCTCAATGTTCAACTTTGCATTGCTAGGATGTGCGCATATAATCATGTAGGTCCTTATATCATATTTACATTCCATACACTTAGTGCACATATCAGGAATGCTGATGATTTCATACTTCATTTGTATATTTACAGTGCTTACAGGGTTTACTGTGTACTATATAAACTAATAGTGTAGCTAATGCCCTTGTATCATCTGGGGAGAGTGTTTTGAAACACAGAGCTTGATACTGCTAATAAAACAAGACTTGGGGAGATGTATCTATTTTTACAGTGCTGTATTGTCAAGGTAAGTTGCTATTCTTGACTAATGCTTTTGGTTTAACATTAAAAGGTGATCTGTAGTGTCCACTGAAAAGCATTTGTATTATTTTAAATGTATTCACTTTTATCCCTTCCTTTTGCTGTAGCAATGTCTTCATATCTACAATTATGTGAATTCTGCATGAAAAGTTTATTATTTAATTTTCAATGTCATATTTGTACAGTTATTGCAAATGATTTTATTGTAAGCATGTAGGAAGGTCTGATGTTTATATCTGTGTTAGCAGGAAAATATTTTTTTTTTGTTTGTGTATTTCTACTGGACTGAACTCCACAAAAGTGGATATGGCAGTTATCATGATGTTGCGTTAGTTTTCTAAAGCAGCATTTATAAGTGTTATTGTTAATGCAGCAGTGTATTACAAAGTTTAAACCTGCCTTATCTATATTACATAAGTGTTATACGATCTGTGCTAATAGCTGAGCTTTAAATATACTTCTTGTTTGTTTGTTGGGAGGGGGGCTGGGGACAGCCTAACTTTTTAAAACATTTTTGTGTCTGTTTTCTGTTTCATCTCATAGAGGGATGTGGTACCCAAGAAGACATCTATACCCATAAGCCACCATATATTGATGCAGAAAATGAGGTCAGTATCCAGGTCTTACATCACCATTGTGCTTTTCTGGAGAGGTAAAGGTGACCAATCTTTCAAAGACAGGATATGACAGCAAGTGGTTAATGACCTTAATGCTTTCAGAGGGCATGGGAGAACCTACTCCCAGACAAAACACCAATCAGATGGCATGATAACCTCTGCCCACCATAGGACCACTGCAATTGCCCAAGAACAGGAGGCTGCAGGGAGTGGTACTGCTACTGAACCACCACTAACTAAAATCGAGGAGTTCCTGTCTACTGTCAGAGAGATAGCTCAGCAATGGGTTCCACCAGAATTCTTCACATTGATGCAGATGTGGACAACAAACCCAGAGTGTCACAAGCAGACCTTTCAGGTATGCAAGCAACAATTGTTATTGTTATACGCACATATATCTAAGATGTCTGATATGCATTACATACACAGAGACAGACAACAATAACTGCGAGTCAGACTGCAGTCATACAGAAATAGTGGAGTTTGCTATGGGTTTGGGGGAACAGCCAACTGTTCAATATTCTTTTTATGAGAAACTTTTTTTAATCTGTATTTGTGAAGGGGAATGTCCTTTTTTCTTGTTTCATTTGCATATTGATAATTCACAGCCTTCTTTCCTTTTCATTCCTTATGCACAGATAATTGTGAATTGCAGGCTACTAGTCCATCTGCACATGGCAAGCACACATTTGTTTATTGCTAATGCTGTACATAAGGTAGATTCAGTTCTACATAACAGTAAAGTTTTTGTAGCTTTAGTATCTGCTAAGAAGCTTAACATGCCTTTATTATAAGGAAAATATGTGACTGATTTTACTCTTGATTTTTCTGTTTGTTGTGTTTATTACTTGTTATGATATGTGATACTGAGATGTGGCAATGTGGAACTCCTACCACCTAATGTTGGAGTATTGGCAGACTCTGATAATGATGATGATAATGAAGAGGTACACTCTGGGGATGTAGAGGGTCAGCGACTCCCACTGCACTTGTTTCAGACACAGTGAGTATGCCTACACATAACCAGGACACAGAAACCTCTAATATAGGACAGGTTGAAGTTGACCCAGTTGATCAGGCTAGTGTAGTTACTCTGGATTCAGAGCTGGTTGCCTCTCCTGTAGCCATTGTGAGAGCATGGAGCCACACAGGAGGGTTTGCAGGGGTGCTTGGAGGAGGCCTAGCGTCCACTCTCTTCCTGAAGCTGGTGTGTCATTAGATGCCACCAGACATATGTGTAGGGCCATAGTGGAGGCTCAGGCACATTTCACCTGGGCCTCAGAAGGATAGTACAACTACTAAACATTGTGCATTCTGATGTGAGTGACTCCCTGAACCAAGTGGGCAGCCCCTTAGACAAGATGAACAACATATTGGATCGGGCAGTTTCTGTGATGGAATGTCTGTTGGGGGGTGGGCATTCAAATGGCTGTAGAACTGCTACATTTTCTGGTATTAGCAGACATGACCATGCAGGATCCCGCTCCAGTAAGGACACTACATCAACTGCTTCATCGGTAATTGCAGTCTCCACATCAAGACATAGTAGGCCAAGGGGTCATTGTTCTGGATGTAGTCCTGATGAGATCTCATCCACCAAAGATCTCTCATATTCAGGTAGCATCCCAACCTCTAGTCAGGGCTGTGGAAGTGCAGTGCAAATCATCACAGAGGTGGTTCCCATGTTTGGGGGTGATGATGCTGAACTGAGTTGTCTCTTACTAATTTGTGAATGGATTACTTCTATAATTGTTGAACCACATCACATTTCAGTTAGTATTGTCATTACAGCATTCAAAGCATTAGATACTTCAGTCTTGCTTCTTGGTATATTTGTGCAAATGGGGATATAATTGAACTCTTCCATGTTTTATGGACGGTGGTCATTTGAAATGCTTGATACACTCTATTGTTTCTAAAGCATAAATGTATGTTGCAAACATCTTACAGAGGAGATATTACTGCTATAACTGTACACCTCAGACAAAAGGCTGTGCTTAAAGACATAAGAATTTGCATATGAGAGGAATCAGTTATATAATTTTTTTTCTTTACAGGTTCCACACAAACCTTGTCATTACTATTGGCAGCAGTTGTGTCCTTGGGGGATGTCCCTGTTTGATGCTGTCAGAAACAGCCATTACATGGTTAACTAAAGGTTGTGGAGTCTGACAGGCATCAGTTTTCCTATGTGTTTGTGAATGGGATTTTAGACTTTGACCTGGGCAGTGATTGTGTGTGCTGTCTTTCACCTCTTAGCCAGAGCCAGGACACACTGTGCACACCTCCATCTGCCAGCACCATATACAGCTGGTGGTTCTTCCTCAGACTTTTCATCTGTGCCTGCTGCTGTTGCTGGTCCTGCCTGTGGTCCTTGAAACTGTTTTCATGCTCCTTGCTGTCCTTCTTGAAGCTGTTTCCTGAGAATTATATTGTTCAACAGACTGCAAGTAATTCAGCACAAGTGCCCAGGTCATACTGCAGTGCACCTCCTGATGTGTCTAGACAACAGAATTTTGATTTAAGAAAAACAAACACACATTCTATGATATTCCTAGCTTGACTGTGGGCTTCATTGTATCCTTGCTCAGTGGGATTGTGTGAGTTTTTCATGGGTGCCATGAACCAGAGTTCCAGTGCATACCCTGCATCCCCCACTAGATGCTCTTAAGGAATGTCACCCCAGCAAACCTGGTGTACATCTCCTAAGTGTGCTGACTGTGTGAGTCATGGAAACTGCCTGGGTTACCTGCACAGACAATGTAGATGAACCTTTGGGCACTACGGACAACCTGACAGTTTATAGAGTGGAAACCTCTTCTGGCGATGTGCCTTCTTCTCTGTTTCCCACGTGGGGCTTTTATTTCTATATGTGTGTGCATTCTGTGACCCCAAGTACTTCAGAAAAGTGTGCCATTGCATAGAATTTCTGTATGGGTCTTGCTCTTTCCTGTGATGTTCATGGGAAACAGATATGATACCTTGCATTTAGTAGTATCACATTTAAAAACTGATGTAATATTCTTTTGGTTGATGCCTGTGACACCTGTAATATATCCCCTGTGAACTTTTGCAATGTACCAGTAGCTAGTATATGTAATGTTAAATGTACCTTTTTTTTCATTTGGGATGGGTTCTCCACAATTTTCTTGTGGTCTGAGGTAAGGGCTACAGAGGTTGCATATTTCCTTCATTGTTTCCCTGTCTGCCCTGTGGTGTTTGCCTTACAAACACAAGGTGCAGGGTTTGAGTCTCACAAGGGATAATTGGCTAGGCTTAAAATGGTTCACAAGGGAAGTTAGCTTAGTACTAATCTATGAACCTATGAACCTATATCAACACTTTCTATTTCATGCACTCCATGATAAGTCAAATGGGGTCGAAACACCATTCTCCTTCTTCTCCAAGGTCTGACAGCAGCAACAGCAGCACCATAATTTCAGTGGCGGCTGGTGAATTCAAATCAAAGGGGGGCTGCAGGAGACATATGAATGGGTGGGACCAGCAGGAAGGAGTGTGACCAACTAGAATGGAGTGGAGCTATGTTCAAAACCACACAAACTGGGGCTTTAATTAAATACGTTGCCGTGGGTGGCAAACTGTCATTATGAGAGTCCAATCAAGACAACATGAAGTGGAGAAGAAAAAAAATATTTCAATGCATTGGCTACATGACAGCTTACTTAATATCTAGATGGAAACAAAGGTTGGAGATATGAAAAAATAAATTACTTTTTAAATACATTACTGGAATGCCAGTCAAAATCAAGTATAAAAAAGCAGCACTCAACTTAAACCACTGCACTGCAGTTCTAATTATAATTTATATTCAGCTTTATAAAAGTACCAAGTAAGATGCAGTAAATGACATGCATTTTCTGAATAATAAGAAGCATAAATCAACAGTATAAAAGTATGACAGAAAACCAGAACATTCTGCAAAATCAAGGACAGATGAAAAGCCACTGTACTTGTGTCTACCTTGGATGGGGGGATACTCTGCACACTTACACTGCATAACTGCTCCTTCCTTTGCTTGGACACATCCAGAGTTACCACATGGGGAAGTGGGGTACAAGTATGTCACAATTTGAAATGTCTCTGGCTGACGGTGCTGGCCCTGACACATTTGTCAGACTCTCAACCTCAGAGGAAGAAATCTGGACAAAGCTATAAATAAAAGTGGGACAAAGGCCCAAAAATAAGGACAATTTTTAAATATTGCTCTTACAAACTTAGAAAGTTAATAGAATAGTAGGTATTGCATTAGTGTAACTTTTCTGGAGGGTATGAAATCTGAAACTCAAATATCTGTCATTATTTTCTAACTTCAGTCTTTAATGATATGCCACTACTTTACCAGAAAAACCACAATTTTATGAAAAACTGACCAAAAATGTGATGTGAAAATCTACACACAATTTCAGTTCAAACTGCAACCGAACAAACTTCTAAATTAATAATTTTTTTTTTGTATCCCCCTTCTCACTACTTTTGGCTCTTGCAGTACCACTCTATTAGACATAAAATCATTTCACCTTGAAGCAACACAATGACTCCTCTTGTTCTATGCCATCTTTTGTTTATTTATAAGACCCAGCCCATCTGTGAAAAAAGTGCATTATAAATTATAAACATTATAAATATTCAATGTTACATTTGATTCAACATCAGTTCATTTTAAACTCATTCCATTTTTTCTATAAAAATGAAAATTTGCATTTATTTTATATACTAACCTGCTGCTATTTCCTCCTTTATGCAGGACGGTATTAGGTCAGCTATTACAGATGGCACAATTCAATGGAATGTCAAGGGATAGGGGAGGCCAAGAATAATAACCACTAAATATAAACGCCATAAACATAAAATATTAATTTAGTCACTGATTTTGTCATCACTATATTATGACTGCTAATGCACACTCTTTCTGGGAGGGTGACTCTTGCATGGTACTACTGACTGACAATGCAGGTTCTAAACAAAAAAAGAAAAAAAATCTAAATCTGCCATAATGGTAGATGAGTTCCTGCATAGTACCTGCATTCAGCCTATGAATAAGGGCATATCATTGATTTTTTAAGGTAATATGCAGATAACCAAAATGTGAGCACCAGACAGTTCCTTCAATTTCATATGTCTGACCCACACTTCACTCTACAGCTACTAAACCAGGAAATGGCAAGCAAAATCAGGGATACTTTATATTGCTTTAATTTTTAATAGGCATATAGCACTAATTGTTTAATTGTATCATCTCATCAGAACATGAATAGATTAAATAGAAACTAAAACACAATACTAAACAAAGTGTTTAATTTCAGGCTCAGGCCAGGAGTGAAATTAAATAGATAAAAATACATGCTATTACCTGCAGTCATTTACCTAAACAAAACACAATATAAATGACTTTGTATCATCTCATCCAGAACATGAATATGTTAAATAGAAAATATGTACAAGTTTAGAGTACCATATAGGTCATTAATCTGACATCTGAAATAGGGAATTCAGGTGCTTGAGGAAAACATTCTAGTAATCCTCTAATCCTCAAAAAAAGTCCAACATAACTAATCAGTGCAAACAGGATTAGTGAATAATACACTATACTATAATATAATATATTTTTTTTCTTTTAAAAAAGGTATTGAACTGGTTCAGGAACAGAAAATGATCCGAGGTGCGCTTGAAGGAAGGGGCTTTGATTATTCCTTACCCGTCAGATGTACTGTTTGTCAATTGTGTGACTGTGTCTCTTGTGCTACCACTTGTGTTAAATGCGCTGAAAAAATACAATCCCAATACACTCACTAGTGTGGAGAAGGCACTGCTGGAGTCTTTAGTCGTGGCCAGTGATTTTATTATGGTTTTACTAAGTTCTTACCTCTTGTTTTGTTTTCTCCTTGATTAAGACACTTGGGATGTTTTTCCGTGAGTTAGGTCTCATGACACTTGAGGCGGGGGGTTCCACAGTTCAGATAGGTCCCTATTTTGTTTCCTACCATTTTCTTTTGTTCTATTATCTATGAGCTGTGTGGGATGAAAAGCATAGCCAGGGTAAAAGAAAGTGAAGAGGAAAGAAAAACGTAACTTTATTCAGTTGCATCCAAGCAAAGCTACTGATAGAAAACTGCTGCCCCATTCAGTGGGAGAAGTCTGTCTTAGTTCCCTATTGCTTTTAAACACTGGGTGTTTGGTGAATAAAACGTGTGGCCTGGGGAGTACAGATTAAGGCTAGTGTCAAAGTTTGTGTCGCTGTCTTTCCAGACAAGTAAGGGAGAAAAATGATGAAAATGAAGCGTGGCATGGGAAGTGGAAAAAGGAAGTGAAAATTAGGCAGTTCCAAGTGAGGGAGATACACAAACAAAAACTAACACCTTGGCACATGGCTGTCAACCTCCTACCACTAGAATCATGGACAAATTCAGAAATAATCAGGGCTAATTAGGGGCACTTAAGAATATATTACTGCTATTAATTTCAGAAGTTGAGGAAATCAGAGAATGTGAATTGACCTATATTTTATGAACTACGACGTCCATAATTTTATTTTATTTTATTTATTTTTATTTTATTTTACATTTGTTGACCGGGCTAGTCTAGCTGGAGAAATTTCCATTTTCAGTAGCGGCCCAGGGAGAAAAGCTCCACAGAGTGAGATACATACAGAAAAACTAACAAAACAAAATAGACTAATGATAATAATAACAGTAATAATAATAATATTAGAGTTAGTAATAGGGTTTGCAATAAAAAACAAAAACTAGTAAACCCTTCAATGTAAAGTACTACTACAGGAGATTAATTCCTATGACACACAATACTATCTACATGACATTGTACAAATTGAGAAAGAGAAGGCAGCAAAAAGAAAAGCTTAATAGATTGTAAATAAAGGAAAGTATGTAAAAAAAAGTAGAGTGAAAAGAGAGTAAGGGAAAAGTTAGGGATTAATGTAGAAAATAGCAAACAATACAGATAACAGGTAGAGAAGTAGTGGGAGACAAGAGAAGACAAATAGTGAGAAGTGTATCAAGGAGTAAGAGAGATAGTTTTATATAGTTAGTTATAGTGAAAGGCTAATCAGGTTTACTACAAGAACAAAGCCAGTGATTTTGGAAATGCAGTTTAATACTTTGTTTGAAGAGAGGCAATGAAGTAATCTTTGTTATGTTAGAAGGTAACAAATTCCATTTAGTCCCTACAGCATTGGTAAATAGACAGTCACCAGCATAATTATTTGATTTTATAGAACTTATTAGAAGTTTACTGGAGGAGCGGAGAGAGTTGAGATTTTTATAGGGGATTATGAGTTGTGAGAGTATTGGGGTATTATTAGGTTGGTACCAGATTTTATGGGCAATGCAGAGTTGATGGATTATTAGATAGTTCTGAAACTCAGGCCAGCCTAAAAGTTTTAAGTTTAGGCAATGATGTGTTTTATATGGGTTACCAGTAGCAAAGCGGGCAATGTTATTGTAGCAGGTTGCCAGTTTGTGAAGGCTTGTTTTTTTGAGATTGGTAAAGATAGGAGAAGCATAAAGAAGAGTGGAGATAAGATGGGAGTGAGCGATCCTTGTTCTAGTTGAGGGTGTAAGAAAAGGTCTAATTCGATATAGGGATCCTATCTTTCTGTTAACTAGTTTTATGGAGTTGTTAATGTGTAGGTCAAATGAGAGATTATTGTCAATTGTAATACCTAACAATTTAGTTGATGTGTCAGGGGAGATGATAGTGGCGCTGTTGGAAATGATAGAGAAATGTAAGGGAGAGGTCCTGCATGTGGGGATAAAAAGAAGAAGTTTGTTTTTTTTCGCATTTAGTAAGAGGAAACGACTAGAGAACCATGTTTCTACAGTATTGAACACAGTTTGGGTGAGTGAGATAAGTTCTGGGGTAGAAGATGCTGAGCAGATAAGTGTAGAGTCGTCAGCGTATTGAATGCAGGTTGCTTGAGGGATTATTGTCTGAAGATCATTAATGAAAAGGGAGAAGAGAAGTGGACCAAGGATAGAGCCTTGTGGAGCACCAATGGTAACAGGCAAGAGAGAAGAGGTGTGGTTTTCCCAGAGAACTGCTTGTTTTCTATTTGTGAGGTAAGACTTAAACCATTTAATGGCTGGGATATCGAATGAGAGGGATTCAAGAGCATTGAGTAACAAGGGGTGGTTAACCATATCGAATGCTTTGGACAGGTTAATGAAGAGGGCAGAAGAGAGTAAGTTGTTGTTGCGGTTCTGATTAATAGTATCTACAAAAGAAAGCAGGGCAGTGGTGGTACTGTGATGTGGTCTAAAGCCATGTTGACAGTTTGCTATTATGTTGTGATGAGAGAGATATTGCACGAGTTGAAGGTGGATACATTTTTCCATGATCTTAGCCAAAGGTGAGAGGAGAGCAATGGGCCTATAGTTAGCGTAGTCAGTTGAGTGTCCACCTTTGTGTAGTGGGATAATATGAGAGACCTTCCAGATTTCAGGGATGATTCCTTCTTTGATTGTCCTATTTATGAGAATAGAGATAGGATAAGCAATAACCTTGGCAGCCTTTTGAAGAAAAAGAGATGGGAGCTTATCGGCAGAGGGGGTACACGGTTTTAGTTTTAGAAGAAGTTTGTGAATGTATGATGTAGGGATAGGTTGTAGTGAAAATTTAAAGGAGGAGTTAGTTTGGTTACTAGGTGGACAGAAGTTGTTTGCATTAAGTTGTTTAGCTAGAGTTTGAATAGTTTCTGTGAAGAAAGAGTTAAAGGTATCTGCAATCTGTTGTGGTGCATCAGGGTCTGCATTTAGTGGGGAAGGTGTTTTGGAAGTTCCTGGGGAGAGGAGTTTATTGACTGAGGACCAGAATAGTTTTGAATTATTAAGATGAGTTTGTTGAAGTTTGATATAAAATTTCTTTTTGTCGGTTATCAGTGCCTTTTTAGTTAGATTTCTAAGCTGTCGGAAGTTTAGAAGATCAGTGTTTGTTCTGTGGGATCTCCATCTAGCCCAGATTTTATTTCTAGTGAGAATGAGCTTTTTGGTTTCATTAGACAGCCAAGGGGCCGTATTAGATTTCATTCTAATAATACGTTCAGGAGCATGTTTGTCAAGAATGGATAAGAACGTTTTGTTAAAATGTAGTACTGCATTTTCAAGAGGAAGAGTTTTTAAGAGGTTCCAGTTACATGCCCTGAGTTCAGTTTGAAATAGGTCCAGATTAAAATGTTTGGAGGTACGTATTTTTCTAGTAATGTGGGGGTTAAACCAATCAGCTTTTTCTCTTGTAATAAAAGTTAGAGAGTGGTCACTGATATCGTCTGGCAAGGTTCCTAATTTGTAATTATTTTTTACTCTGTTTATAAGTATCCAGTCTAGAATGCTTTGTCTTTTGGTATGTTTATCGAGCCTAGTAGTTGAGGTGATGGTTTGGGTGAAACCATGTAGGTTGATATGAGATGAGGGGTTTTACTAATTATGACAAAGCTCCTAATGGGGTCTCCTTTCATCTTGCTCTAGGCAAAAAAAAATATTTACAGTCACAGAAAAATACTACAAGCATCACCTACTCATCAGCAACAAATTTCACCCTGACAGAATAATCCCAAATAGTACTTTCTCTGAAAAAAACATGTTCCCCATTCTTCCAAATGCTCATGGATAAATTATTTGGTCGACTCTTACTACTGAATGACATCCAGTACTTTTCTTTAGTAATTTCTCAACATATATCTTCTAGACAAATACTGTTCTGTATAGAAAAGTGTACTGAATCTCACCTCACTATCTAAAATCTGCTTTCAACAGACAGTACAGCATGGTTACAAACACTGCAACAACCAGGAACTTTGTAAACAATACTATTCATTAGGAAACGTTTTAATAAAAGAAACAAAATCTGCATAAAAAATTAATTGGCATGTTTTAAACTAACCCCAAATTACATGGAATGAACTGAAAAATAAGGCAGATTCAACCTCAACACAAAGCTTTCTGAAATATTGACTGATTGTCCAACACATTTCCAGCAGTTTTGGACCATATCCATCTCTTAGCCTGACTCTACCCATCAGTGTCAACATTTTCTGCTCCTGTAGCTTTTTATTTTCAACCTAGCCAATACAAATTTCTGCCATTATTAAATTAAATTAAATTAAATTATTAAAGCTAGCTGCAAAGATCACTGTGAAGTAACTGCTTCAGCTTTTACTGTGACTTTTATGACACTGCTTGGATTCATTTTAAACTTAGAACACCAAAGCAGTTACCTGCATGTAGTTACAGAGGTCAATAATGTGATAATCCCTGTCACGTCAAAGTGAATGCGCTATGCAATAAATTGTTCATTCATGAGTGCCCATGTGTTTTAGGGTCCATACTTAAACACTCCATTGGTTTCCCAGTCTTTCTGATTTAGTCCCAAAATCCCACAACGTGTCTGCTCTGCCTCATGATGTCCCCTTTCCCAGCTTGTTCTGGGCCACGGACAGTTTTAAAGCACTACTGCTTCCTCTCTGCTTGCACTTGCTCTCTGATCCCAGGCCACATCTTTTGCAGTTGCCTCCTCTCCAGTTTTTTTCCCTTTAAATAAAACTGTATCTTGTTCTTGTATAAAATGTTCAACAGCTTAAATGGTTCAAAAGCCTTACTACGCAATTTAAACAACTTCACTGCAAGTCAAAAATATCTGCACAGTTTCTGGGAAGGATGGAATGGTAGAACTCCAATGATCTGATCTGATTAGAACAGTTCTACAAAATAAGCATTGCCACGCCAGGAGATTGATTAAGCTATGTAGTAGTAGAGTGTAAACAGTTCTGACGGTCATCACAAGGCAATACAATAATACAGACTGACATGATCATCATCTATATCTAGTGCAGATTTTCACTGCTGCTGCTACGTTCGAGAGTAGTACTGTAAACAAAATTACATTGCTGACATGCATTTTAAAATAAAATTATTTAAATTAAGATGCCTTTTGTTTTGTATCTCCGGTAGTTTTATCAGCTCGTAACAACCTCCTTGACTGATTCTTGCATAGTACTGCAGCTGAACCTCACACGCAGTACAAGATGAGGAAGAAACACTGCTGGGAACCACCACGATAACATAAAAATCCAATTTTATTTTATAAGAACAAGCGCTTTCACGCACACGAGTGCGCTTCCTCAGGTTACAAGGCAGTACAAGATGAGGACAGTTTCTCATAATAAGGGGATCCACCACTGTTAATGGCTCTAAAACGGCATTTCAGAAAAAATGTGTATAATGCAAGTGGAGTATTTATAGCTACAAATTAATCAACCTATTTAGTTATGCAAATATTTTGAAAATGTTTTCCTATATCCCAGAAGAAAAATAAGTCTGTAGCTGTTAAAACTAAGATATGCAAAATGCGGTTAAAATTGCTGTTATAGACAAAAAGACTAATACATATTTACTAAATTTATACTTCTTTATTAGGTTGCTGCTTGCATTTGCTAGGCCTGTATAGAATATTATGCACTATTTTGGATGAGGGTATGCTTATGCTACAGTATCTGTCATTTTCTCAAGGTTTCCTTTTTGTAATAATATATAATGATGCATGTTGTTTGGAAACTTTGTTGCAAATCTGGCAGGGTATTGCATGATTGTTCAAGTTTATAAAGTTATTTTGTTTGCATATTAGTTATTATCAATGAGGCAGAGAATAGATAGAGTGCACTAAAAT
This sequence comes from Protopterus annectens, assembly GCF_019279795.1. NCBI lineage: Eukaryota > Metazoa > Chordata > Ceratodontiformes > Protopteridae > Protopterus > Protopterus annectens. The sequence goes on from NC_056747.1 coordinate 1,277,363,024, forward strand.
GAAGAAGAAGAATGGATTTGCATTCTTGTCAACATTACTTTTTTATTTTGATATGCTTTGGATTTTTACAGCATGTCCAATTCCTGTTAATGTTCGCTATAGCAAAATTGGCATGATGGTTATATTTTAGGGTTGGTCTATAAATAAGCCTAGCAGTTTGATTTGATCTACTTGATCACATTATCCCAGGCTTTGCTGAACCACTTTAGTATCTTAGTCCATTACTCTTTACTGGAGTCAACAGTTTTAAATATAAATGGCCACAATAAGGTATTCCAATTTGATTTACAAAAATGCGCACTATTCCTGCAAAGACAGACTAATAAAAGTTATAATCTCATCAAGGTCATTTTTATTCACATGTATCCCTCAAAACCAGGAATTATAACTACATTGTTGATTGTATCCTTCTCAGACGTCAGTGGCAATGTCAAAAATGAATAACGACCAAAGACATATTTCAAATTTATTTCACATAAACACACAGTACCCAAATATTCCACCTTAATTCATAAACATGCACGCTAGTCCTGCAAAGTCAAATTAAAGATGGTTTAAAAATGACCAGATGATAATACCATAAAGGTACTTTCATCCACAGAGGGAACCCACACCAACAGTTACAGCCACTTTGTTGTTAACTGTGTACACCCCTTATTGTTCTGAAGAAATTTTTATTTATCATTTGTTGACCAGGTTAGTCCCACTAAGCCAGTGGTCTCTTTTCAGGAGAGACCCAAGGTGGTATTTATATTATTAGGGGCAGGGCATTCTGGAACTTTCCCTACTCTTTTGAATAGGTGCTGTGGAATCTCTTACATCCTCCACCAACTCAAGCAGATAGGACCTTGCTTTAAAGGATCATTTAGAGGATGCCACACTCTCAGGAGTGCAGCATCCTCCTCATCCTGCACTATAATGTCAGCACTCCATCTATTTGGTGTGGGAATAGAACCCACAGCCTAATTCATCAAAAGCAAGTGTATGAAAAAAAAAATGACAATCCACTCTGCTACAGGCCTCATGAGGATCTCAGTGTCTCTTCAACCTAACACCACTCTTAAGTATTCAACTGTGGTACCACCTTTATCGTTCTTATAAGAAAAGCGCAGTCCGGGTCTGAAATGTCTGCAAACAGCTAAAGTTAACTTTGAGTATGTGTCTACCTGTTTGAGCCAATATTCATTTTCCCCTGGAGAGCAGTCTGCTTTGGCTTGTAAGCAGCCCCCCCACACACACACACACACATACACACACACACACTCATCTTCCATTTTCTCTCTTATTCCCTTCTGTTAGCAAATAGTATCCATAACTGATAAATACTGTGTGTTTGTTAATTTAAACTGAGACCACAGTAGCCTACTGATACAAGGTTATCCTGTTTTTCCACCTGAGAAATGGTTAAGAAATGACTTAAAGTTTCAGAGCAGTCCTTGGTCAATTCTGATTGTTTCTTAAACACAAACTTGTCTTTGCTTTGGCTCATCAGCAGCAGTAAAAAAAGAACTGCCTGCTGACACCCTTGTTCTCCCCCTCCCCCTTCCCTGTTTATTACCTTAAGCTAATCCCAAAGTTAATAAATATTACCTGTGGCAGGCACCATTTTTAAAACTACAACCACCCTTTGTTACTATAATATTTTCATTTATCAGTTTACTCTGTTACCTGATTGTTTCCAGCCCCCTCATAAGAGCAACTAACAGGGTCTCTACCCATTTCGCTCCCCACCCTGCCACCTATTCCCTCCCGCCCCCAGTGGTCCTACCTTTATTACACTCACAAACCCCTCCCATCTTTTCAATAGTCAACCACAGCGCTAACCCAACAGTACCTCCTCCATCTTCCCACTACTATCACTCCTCCTCAGCTAACATGTACAAGCATACCTTACCTATGCTCACTTCATGCACTCTCCTTGCATATCTTACATCCTACCAAAGCACCATCATTCCCCCACTCAACCACTACCACTGTACTACTACTCACACCACCACTCATGTCTCACCCTCACTCAGCTCCCCTCCCACCAACTCAAGAACCATCCCTATGCACACCCCCCTGCATATTCTACCAACTATATTACTCAAACATAAAACATCCCTATAACTTAACATAGTAACCCTCCAACCATACCTATTACCCACAGAGCACAATCATAAAGTTTCCCTGATAAACAAACATTCAAAAACTGAGAAAACTAATAACCTCATGCATATCAAAACTAGCCCTAAGTGGAGACATCCACCCCAACCCTGGCCCTACCATCTCCAACCCCAATCCTCATAATCAGACTAGAAACCACAACTTCTCCCATATCACAGCCAATAGAAAGCCAAGTGACTTCCTTCTACTAAGCCTGAATATTAGAAGTATATCCAACAAAGTTCATGAACTCCATGCTACCATAGACTTGTACTCCCCAGACATAGTCATCCTGACAGAAACCTGGCTAAAACCTCACATTACCAGTGAGCAAATACTCCCTACCAGTTACGGCATACTAAGAGTAGACCGGCTAAACAAGAAAGGAGGCGGTGTAGCTATAATATATAAACAGCATCTAAACATCCAGATCTTAAAATCATCAGCTCCACAAATAGGCAATGAAGAAATAATATACACCAACCTCAAAATAAACCAAAACAAAACCATCAACATAATTGGATGCTACTTCCCACCTGGCCAAAACATCCCTCCACTAGAAAACCTCCTCATCTGGTCTACCCACCATCTCAGCCAAGAAACTATAATTTTAGGTGATTTCAATATTGACTGGCAATCCTTTTCAGGCAGCCATCCAATCCATCATGTAAACCTTCATGGCTTCACCCAACTAGTCCAGTCGCCAACCAGGATAAATAAAAACTCCAGCAAGCACATTACCCTGGATTGGATACTAGTCAGTAAGAGCCCCCAGTCATATATAACAGGTTGCTTATCAGATAGCCTCAGTGATCACTCCCCAACATTCCTACTCAAAAAATACCTATACCAAGCTAAACGTGTCATCGGCTGTCAAATAAGTAAAAAACTAAACTTTAACCCCCTCACATTCATCTCATCCCTCAATGAATGTAACTGGCATCCTCTAAAGTACCTGAGTCTTGATGACGCAGTTGAATTTTTTAATACTACCTTCCTGAGCATCCTTAATTACCATACCCCCATAAGACTTTCCAGAACCAAAGCACAGCCCTCTCCATGGCTACAGAAAACCACTAAGTCAGAAATGAAAAACAGGGATAAAGCCTGGGAGCACTGGTGCAAAACCAAACCCCCCTCAACTAGACAGAAATTCCTAGAACTACGCAATAGAGTCAAAAAGCTAATAAAACAGGACAAATTCCAGTACTACCAGTCTGCCCTAGACTCCTCCCAACACAGCCCCAAACAGTTTTGGTCCTCCATAAACTCCATCCTCCACCCAGGTAAAGTCAGTACCCCTCCTCCTAACATCCCTCACTCCTCCAACAATATTGTTACCTCATTCAACACACACTTCACACAAACCATACTATCACTAGCTAAACAACACAACCCCCTCCCCTCCAACCCACACCTTCAACTAGTAATCTCCCCACTGCCTTCTCTTTTTCTCCTGTACCTACCTCCAACATAAAAAAACTCTTAACTAAACTTAAGCCCACCAAATTAGCAGCAGACAACCTCCCAAGTGAATACCTACAAATCGCAGCTGATGCTCTGGCCTACCCAGTATCCATCTTGATTAACCGATCTCGGTCAGAAAGTTACGTTCCCACACTGTGGAAAGTATCACATATAATTCCCCTCCACAAAGGCGGACCCTCCGCAGAACTAACCAATTACCGCCCCATAGGTATTTTCTCTCCACTCCAAAATACTAGAGAGATGCATACACTCTCAGGTCTCAGACTATCTCCTTACTAACAACCTCCTTTCCAATACTCAGCATGGTTTCCGACCAAACCATAGCACCACCACTGCCTTACTCTCCTTTACTAACACTATCCTTCAGCATAAAAACAATGGCCATCTCTCCTCTGCTACTTTCCTAGACCTATCTAAAGCATTTGACATGGTGCCACACAAACAACTCATCTCTGTCCTCAATAACCTATCCTTCTCTCAATCAGTCACCAACTGGTTTCAGACTTACCTGTCTGACCTCCAACAATCCATTGAATGGCAGAATGACATATCTCCCCAACTACCTGTCTCCATAGGGGTTCCCCAAGGATCCATCCTTGGACCCCTACTCTTCTCTGTTTTCACTAATAATCTAGCCTCTGCCACCAAACATGGCACACTCATACAATACGCAGATGACTTAACCATCATTTGCTCAGCCCAGTCCCTACCCAAACTGCAAAAAGTCACACAGGAAGCATTTTCCTCTGTTGAAACTTGGTTATCCGATGCCCAATTAATACTCAACCCAGACAAAACAAAACTATTCATCTTCCAACCCACCAAACATACTCAAAACAACTCTCACTTTAACATCACAGCAAAAGACAACACCACCTTATACCCAACAGAACACACCAAATTGCTAGGAGTGGAAATAGACAATAAACTAAAAATTGACATTCACATATCCATGACCATAAAAAAAGTCCACAAAAAACTAGGAACATTATACAGAAATAAGCAACTTCTCACCAAAGCAGCAAAGATTTCAGTAGCAAATTCCCACCTTATCTCCACCCTACTTTATGCCTCTCCAATATATACCAACCTAAGGCAATGCGATCTAAACAAGCTAGAGACCTGCTACAACAAAATCGCCAAATTTGCCACAGGGGCATCCTACCGTAGTCACCACTGTCTCTCACTTGCTGAACTGGGCTGGCTTGAACTCCCTCACCTCCTTCAATGGTATCAACTCTCACTCGCCCACAAATTGGTAAACCATCCACTAAATGTCCCATCCCTCCAGAATCTACTCCAACCCTATCGCACCACCAGACCACTAAGATCCAGCAACAAAAATCACTTGCAGATCACTAAAGCCAATAACTCTGCTGGTGAAGCACTGTTCTCTTGTACCATAGCCAAATTATGGAACACCCTCCCACCCACAATTACCTCCATACCATCATGCACCCACTTCAAAACTTTACTAAAAGTGCACCTAAAAACATGCTGGCTATGCCCTTGCAACTCCCACTCTAATATCACCCACCCCATCCAACCACTACCTTTCTTTCCACCCCACTAACTACCTTGATTATAGCAAGTTCATATGCTCATAAGCCTAGTACTTATTATGCAGCAGGAACGTCTTATTGTAACAATTGTTAATGTTTGTTATTTACTTCTCAGATAAAGATTCTGGTTGTCTACTGATGTACTATGTTCTTCATCTGTAAATATGTTTGTAATTAATTGCTATGTTAATCAAATTGTTTATCGCTATGTAAATCCAATGCAATTACTGTCTGTTTATTTTAACTGTGGAGCTTTTCTCCCCGAGCCTCCACTGAAAATGGACCTACATCCAGTCAGACACTCCTGGTCAGCAAATGTAAATAAATAAATAAATAAAATCACCTGTTACACTACAGACACTACCAATACATTGGCTGTACCGTGCGGGAGGTTGGCATAATGGTTAAGGTGTTTCTTTCCCTTACAAACATAAGGTACAGGGTTTGATTCTCACATGGGGTAATTGGCTAGGATTAAAATGGCCTGCAAAGGCAGTTAGCCTAGTACTAATCTATGAACTTATGATCCTTACTGGTAGCTTTGGAAAAACTACATGAAATTGTATAAAGATTATTAACATTATACCATAAGATCCAGCCATGTGTTGCACAGTTTAAAAAGAAAAATAATTGAGACCATTAAGAAATATTAACCACCAATGACATAAACTAAGTCAATATGCACAATATATGTAGAAGTAACAGTCATCTGAGTAATTCCACATTAAAGAGAACTATTTCTAACGAGGAGATTGCTGCTAGCAAACAACCTTGCGCTTCATCTATAAATGCAGTCCCTGCTGCCTTTGAAGAAGAAATTGCCTAGCTTGCCTTAAAAATCTGGCATTCTGGTGATATTGCTACAGCATTTCCTGAACTAGATCAGCTGTGCAATATGGAATGGCCAGCAAACAATGACAACAGGTTTAAAGTTAGTAAGCATGCAGTCCTGGACATCTTTAAGGAGTCTTACCCAAATTTCCAATTACTCCAAAACACCTTCTGGTTAAGTCACACAGTAAGTAAAGGTGAAAGATTCAAACTCGGCACCCTTGGCACAGGAAGCAGTTCATTAATAAGTTGGAGCTTTAATCATCTGCACTAACTGCCAGATTAACAGCTTTTAACTCAACACAGAGATCTTTTACAATTCAATCATGTACAGAAAACTGTATCACAGTAACACACAGTAGTCACTGCATAACAGATGCTGAAGATCGGACAGGTCTGAATATCACTCCAAATAATGCAGACTATTTGACCTTATAAATATCAATCCCTTTGCAATCGCTGGAGGCTGTAAAAAAGCATTGCAAAATATATTACTAAAATGCAACAACTGTATGTGGTATTACACAATCTAGGCCCAATAATGAATTATTTAATTCTCTAATGCAATGAATAAAGCAAGCTTTTGTTCAACAACCTTCAAGTCAACAAAAATAGGAAATGTTACTGCATGCTGTTTTTGTTTTGGGGGGGTGCTTACATGGTTGCAGGACACCTACATTTCATTTTTGATCTACTGATGTTTTCTCTGTAATCAAGAATAGCTAACCCTTGGAGGTGCACGGCCAAGATGAGCACTGGGTTCATTTCAGCCCTGTCACTTCAATTTGTTTATGACAGGATTTTTTGATTATAGCTATCTAAAGAGGTGATCTTTTTTCACTATTAGATTCTCCTAAACATATTCTAGGATAGTATATGAAAATATTTTTTAATTTTTAATTTTTTCCTGTCAAAAATACATTGGACAACTTTCTCTCATCACTGGACTTCAAAATGAGCTTCACTACAACTAATCACCAAGAAACATCTCTCAAAAAAGAACTACAATCTCTGCTGTCTAACATCCAGGAATTGTCTATGGAAATTGATAAAATGGACTTGAAATTAGACAATTTTAAAGAGAAATGCTCTCACAAATGGAAACTTTATATAAAGACCTTCAGCAACATAAAAAACAAATCTCTGGGATTGAACTAGCACTCAATGACATGGAAAGCAGACTACAAGAAGAGGACAATAACATAATTCTTATTAAAACAGAATATATTACTTCAGTCAAAAGTGGATGACCTAGAAAACGGGTCCCATAGAAATAATATCATAATATTTGGTTTGCCAGACAACATAGAGGGTAATAACTTGGAAACATTTCTGGCCTCTTGGCTGCAAGAAGTTTTTGATCTCCGGACCCTGAAGCTTTATCTTATGGCATTGAAGAGTCCACAGATCACTAGTATCATCTAAGAACAGTAAGTACAATTCAACAAAATCTGTGATTGTGAGATTTCTTTCTTCGCATGACAAATAAATGACACCCAAAACAGCCTGGGCAAAGGCTCCCATTAAAATAAAAGATAACACCATTCATTTTGATAATGACTGCTCTCCAATGGTCATATCTAAAAGAAAGAATTTTTGCCTTTAATTAAAGAACTCAAAAAATGTCAAATAAAAACTCACTTGTTATTCCCAGCCAGATTGAAAATTTTCCTGCAGGATGGACCAAAAATATTTGAAGACTTGGATGCTGCTCTCTCATTTATCAGAGCTAAAAAAATACTTGACAGAATTGAGGAAATGGAATGGGCTAATGCTAGTTTGAAAAGAACAGCAGACAGTGGTTCCTGGAAATCCTCAGATCAAAATAAGAAAACAAAAAGATGAATATCTCCTTGTTCCTTTATTATGCTCAGCTCAGCTCGTGGAGCATTTTCTGAATCATCAAATGATTATTTTTTTCCATTTTTTCCTCACTGCTTACTTATAAGAAGTCAAATCTATGGACTATAAAAAAAAAAAAAAAAATCAGGTGAACATGTTTTAATATAATGCTGCCATATAATTAAATATGAAAACACAAGCTGCAATGAAGACATAGCAGCACCTGGAGATAGTGGTAATTTACTTGAGTTAAAAGAGTATGAATGGATTCTTAGGCTTAATTCTGACCATTTTTCAGGTTTAAATAATATGATTACATTGAAACCAGTTCTCACTAAATTACAACATACCAAATTGTGATAATTTTATGCTTTTTTAATCATTTTGATATCTTATTTTCATGTTTTGTATTTTTTTGGTCACATGATCTTTGGACTGCTGGTCATGTGATTCTGCTGACCTATATTTAAACCATTTTGGTTTTTTAGATTTGTTTGTATTAGTATTGAGGAAGGATTTTATCCGAAAGCTTTGCTACTATAAAGTGTGTTTTCTCAGTTCTTTGGATGTTTTAATATAATTAAATATGCTCAGCACTTATTATGCTGCCATATAATTAAATATGCTCAGCACTTATTATGCTGCCATATAATTAAATATGTTCTGCACTTGAGGAATAGGTGAATTTTATTATAGAAAATAAGAATAATATGATGTCTTTAGAAATGTTTGCTTGTTATATGTTCATTTCTCAGTCTGGTCCTACAGCTAGATCATTGATCTTGTTTATTATAGTGTGCTTGTGATGGGGGGTCTGGTTGTATTTGTGGCCACTTGGTTTTTATTCTTGAATATGTAGTTTAGTTCCACTCTGCATTTCTAACGCTTTATTTTTAGCATGCTGCTATGTCTTGAGGTGTTTGCTTGCTATATGTTTATTTTTTAGTTTAATCCAGCAGCCAGATTGTTGTATATGTTTGTTATAAAGTGATTTGATGAGAAATCTGGTGATATGCATGGCCAGGTGTTTTTTTTTTTATTTTTTTATTTTGGAACATGCAATTTAGTTTTGCTTGACACTCTCAGAGCTTCATTTTAAGCTTTGGACATCATAGTGCAGTAAACTGTCAATTTTACTTACATTTCCTGCTGAAACTGTTGCAACTCTTTGTTTTCTCTAAGTCGGGCATGGGAAACCTTCTCTCAAGCCTTCAGGATGCTGGGCGACTTGTATGGTCATCATCACTGAACGATCTGGCTTGCGTGAACTCTGAACCCAACCATGATGTCATTACAGCAAGATGGAATGTTTCAATGCTACAAAGAGCACCAAATGGATTTAAATGGATAAAGGGGATCTAAAACTGTTTAAAGCATACTGTAAATATCTATGTTTTTCTAATTTTAAACTTGTACTAGCTATATGTTTAGGATATGATGTTTATAGTCTAAACAGGAAGAGAATAAAATAAAAAAAGGGGGAAATGTGATGTGCATTGTGAAGTACAAATATCTGAAAAGCTCACAAGAAGTAAAGTCAGGTTAATTCAGTTAGAGGGAGGAAGTATACCTAGGTGTGATTTCTCCTGACCTCTAATAAGTGTTCTGGGCAAAGTATTTAATTTTGTAGTTTAGCCTTTTAACTTGTGAGCATACACTCATTTTATTAGATAATTTTATCACAATAGAATTGTACTGGCATGTTATTCTTAGAACATTTGCTAATGATATTATATTTGGTTATACAATCTGGATTTAACCCTTAGCTTCATTTAGTTTGCCATTATCTAATGCTTGCATGCACAAACTTTATAGTGTGCATCGTCAAGTGAAATAATGAATGTACGGGGAGTTTTAAGATTTGCAGTATATAATGACCTCCTTAAAACTTTTAAATGGGGGTTAAAGAAGTTAATTCATCATAACTATGAAAAATATTAGGTTGAAGCTGTCTGAAGTTGCGTTGTGTTCAGTAATAATGGCTTATTTATTAATAAGAGTTTCTTTAACATACTCAAGCAACAATGTTATTTACTTTTGTCTTCTATTTATCCAAGCTATTGTAAAAATACAGTAGGTATTTTAATTGATATACGTTACACTTGAACATCACCCTCATATGTAAATATATAGTATGAAGTTATTTTGTGTGTGATAGGCTTGGGTAGTTAAAAGATATTGCAGCTCTGCTGGCTTGCTATATTCTTATTAATCTACCTCACTCACTTATATTATTGCATACACAGACCATATCCTTATGCTGAAAAGTTTATATATAGGTGTGTGATGTATACACAACTTATATTTAAATGTGTAAATTCTTTTTATGAACAAACTGAGTTTATGAACAAGAGGGAAAAAAGGGGGATGAGTGTAAACAGGATTTGGTATGTGTACATATGTTAAGTATTTCATTCCATGAGTAGACTGTACTATTATCTTTTTGCATTAATAACTAACAAAATGCAATGTTTTCTAATAGAACCTTCAAGAAGGTTACTTCATAATAAAGCTTGAATATTTAAAAACTATATTCTTTTTGAAATATTAACAGTATATAAGAAAATTGTAGTTGAATCTATACTATTAAACAAAAGTTTTATGGTTTTTATTATATATATATTTATTATTGGATAATATTCTGTGGACAGATATACTTCATTATGTATGTTTAGTCTAATAAGATATTATTGCTACTTGTGGTTAACCTAATATAGTAGTTGATGAGAATTGTGTTAATTGCCTTATAAATGTTTTCAGTGTTATCAACCTTGTTGACAGTTACTGTTTAGCTGTTGCTATTAGTTATGTTGGTAATTTGAGTGGTATATGCTACTCAAATTGGGAGTTTCAAACTCCAGAATGGGTTTGGGTAAATTCAATTTTATATATTTACATTTTCATTGTTTGTTGTTATCTTTACAGACGTTCACTAGTCATCATTTGATTTATTGTTTCTTATTAGTTGTAAGATACTTGATTGTATTCCTCATATGGTCTTTTCAAAGAAAATTTTAATGGTCAACTTACTTCTAACACATATATATGCAATTTCAAATGTTTCTGTTAAAGGTATTTCAATTAATATTAATGGTTTAATCCATGTAAGAGGGGAAGTTTACTCAAATATCTTAACCTTCATAAATCACATTTAATATTTCTGCAAGAAACACATTTAATAACTGAAGACATAACCAGACTTAATACTAAATCATATACTGTATTATCAAGATCAGAACACTCTCAAAAGAAAAGAGGAGTAGCTATTCTATGGAGTAATACAATACCTCTTCCCAATAGAAGTTTATAAAGACGATAAAGGAATGTTTTGCTCACCCACTATTGAAAAGAACAACAAAATATTTACACTTATAAGCATTTACTGGTTGCCAGGAATTGGGATGAATACAGTTAAACAACACTTAAACCAGATTGCTCATTTATCTAAAGGTAACATTATAATAGCAGGGGACTTTAATTGTATCTTAAATGACAAAGACACTAATACTAAGGGTAAAATGAGGATCTCAGCATCAGCTAAATTGTTAAAGGAATTTATAGATTTATATCTTTTGAAAGATACCAATAATTTTGCAGAACCAAACTAATTATTTTTTACCTTTTACTCTCATAGACAAAATACCCGCGGTGGTGGTGCTGCGGTAGCGTTGTCGCCTCACAGTAAGATGCTGTCCGGTTCGATTCTCAGCTAGAGCATCTTCTACGTGGTGACATGCATGAATGGGCATACCTTTGTTGAAGGTTGTGCATCAGGGCTGGTAACTCGGCACGTAAAAATCAACTACCAATCATTAGCAGACCGGAGTTCCGCTGTGGCGACCCCTAACCGGGAAAAGCCGAAAGACACAACAACAACTCTCATAGACACAATACTCATTCTAGAATAGAATTTCTAATGAATTGACTAATACCTTAACTAAACAAAAGTAATTTTATGTCCCTTATCAGATCATAATTCTATAATCTTTGAGTTATTAATCAATACAAATTATAACACCCAGATAAAAAGAATACCAGCTTACATTACAAAATTAAAAGACTTTAAAGAATTCATCTCATCAGAAATTCAAAACTTTATATATATATATATATATATATATATATATATATATATATATATATATATATAGGCTGCTTTAAAAGCTTATTTATATGGGAAAATCATTAATTGGCATAATAAGAAAAAGAAACTATAGGATAAAGCATTACAGGACATACAACATGAATTAGATAACTTGCAACTTAACAACAGGGGAGATAAGGATAAAAATGAAAAATAAATCATCTCATTGAACAATAAATACTTGTAGATGTTGAATCATAAAACTATGATTAGCTTAGAGAATTTTACATTTATAAACTTCTCTACCAGTCCTAGATCTTTAAATATATTGGCTAACAAAACCAAAAGACTTAATAAGCTTAATCATATTAATGAGATATTATCTCCTAAAATAAGAGAGATGGTCTCTGATTTACAGAATATTCTAATAGAATTTAGGGAATTTTTCCTTAATATTAATCAGAAACCTAGGGTGATCGACTCTAAAGAAGAGATCAAAACCTTCATTAATAAATACACTAAAAGTAGACTTTCAGAAGAACAAGTTGTCATTATGGATAGACTTATATCTTTTATTGACCTTCAAAATCAAATTAGTAAGCTAAAACAAAATAAAGTGCCAGGTAATGACAGCATTCTTCCAGAAATCTATACGATGTTGCCCAAATTTGCATTAAATTTACTTCATAAATTTTTAATATCTCTCAAAATAACATTACTATCCCTCCTTCTTGGAAATATACTTTTATATCACCTATACTGAAATCTAATAAAGATCCCACTAAATGTTCTTCATATAGACCAATTTCTTTATTAAATATTGATTATAAGATGTCCATGTCTATATATGCAGATAGGCTAAAGAATTTTCTTCCAGACCTAGTAGATGATGACCAGACAGGTTTTATTGTAAATAGAAAGGGTCTATAACATATGTTCGAAGTTTTATAACTTCGACTTCGAACATTTAAATTTGATTATTTAACATTTGAAGTTTTCAAACTTCAAACAAATAATATAGACCTAATAGAAACAAATATGATAATATAAAAAACAGGATCATGGACAAACAGAGCCCTATGCAGGGTAATGAATCAGGCCCTGCTAGCCATACCAATATACCGTTATTTGGTTGTTCTCTCCCCAGTTACCATAAACACTGTGCAAACTGTTCATATCAGTGTACATACTATTTCTTCATATGTTTAATTATCACAGAGAGATTTGGATTGAATTTAAAACTAACTTCAAATTTTACAGAAAAAAGTATTGGCAGACATTTTCTAAACAAAACAAAGCACTCTCATATTGAAAACAGGCTTTGCAAAAGAAACCCTACATTTCTCTTCACTTGAAATTTACATTTATTGACAATACATCTGGCAACCCATTAAACTACATGAGACATTCTGATATTCATCTTCATATGGCATAAAATGAAGTACTAATTACTGTCTATGTGAATGTAGGTGGGGAGGATTAAGATCCTAGCGTCCACATTTAAGGTTCTGGGTTTGACCTTGAGCAAGTCACTTAACAATTGTGTGCCCTCTAAGTGGAGCATTGCACATACACACACGCATACACACACACACACACACACACACACACACACACACACACACACACACACACACACACACAGTTTGAGAGCTAGTACCTTGATTTCATCAGCACACATACTCTAAACGAGATACTTATTTTGTCCTAAGCACCAAGGTTAAAGAAATAAATGTGCTATAAAGCACATACTTAGTCAGTGTACTACTGGTAGTAAAATCCAACAAAAAATCTCCATTTTGTGCCTGTTGGTTGGCTTTCACTGGCACATGCTGAGACAGTATGTTAATGTTGCTGCTGACTGTGAAATATAAAACTAGTGCCAATTCAGGACATTTCTCATTTGTAGAAATTATTTCTTGCTCTAGTCATGTAATTTCCTAAAACTGCACAGCAGGAATTTTTTTTTTAAGGAACAAGCAGGAGATTTTATCTTATTGGAGCTTTTCTCTTCGGGTCTCCACTGAAAATGGACTCCTTGGCCAGCTGGACTAGCCCGGTTAACAAATGTCAATAAATAAAAAATAAATAAAGAGTCCATGGTTCAGACTTTTTTGTAAAATGTATGGTACATGGCCAGGCTATGCCTTCCCCCCAGCCAGCACCAGGTCCTAGGCAGCTGTCTAGGTCATCTAGTGATGGGCCCAACCTGATCTGTGTTGTGTTCCTCAGTATCTTATGGTTTGGGCTATTAATACTTCAGGAATTTCATGTCAAACACCAGTAGATATACAGTGAATGGTAGGCCATTATCTGAAATACTCTCTGAAATTCTATCTTACAATATATTGTTTAACACTGCAGTCATGGTTGTAATAGCTTTACATTTACCTCTGAGGACTTACAGTAGCAGTCAGCACAAATGGGATACTGGTCATCTCTGAACTGAAATAGCTGTGTTCGAACCTTGTTCCCAGAAAACCCTAGTATGTCATGTGATAGCTTTTCTTTAGGGTTCAGATTATGAAACTTGCTGCAGTTCAGATAATTCTGCACTGTTTTTCAGCATGTTCTAACATTTTGACCAATAGAGAGTGTGTGAAGCTTTCTCTTTACCCTTAACTATGCCTAATTGTTTTTCATCATGCTTTCTCACATCTGATTAGATAGTTTTATTTTATTAGACTTGAACATGAGAGATCAGATACAAATTATTTGTCTTAATATGAATAATGTAGTTTGATATCTGGATACACTGCTGATAACTGGTCTGGCCAATCCTTCAATGTGGTTTCCTTGAAAAGTGATATCTCTTCGTCTTCTCACATATAGTTTTTTAAGCTGTAGCAACTGACTGTTTGACATTGGTAATTACAGAATAACCCGTGGTGCTGCGGTAGCATTGTCGCCTCACAGTAAGACGTTGTCCTGTTCGATTCTCAGCTAGAGTGTCTTCTGTGTGGAGACATGTATGAATGTGCGTATCTTCGTTGAAGGTTGTGCATCAAGGCCGGCAACTCGGCATGTAAAAATCTACTATCAATCATTAGTGGACCAGCGTTCCGCTGTGGTGACCCCTAACCGGGAAAAGCCGAAAGACACAACAACAACTCTCATAGACACAATACTCATTCTAGAATAGAATTTATAATGAATTGACTAATACCTTAACTAAACAAAAGTCATAAGCTTCCCTTAAATATTGGTTCACCTCTTCACCACCATATGAACCAATATTTAAGGGAAGCTTGTGAGCTCCGTATGACTTCAGCCTCACCATATTTTGGACCAAGATGTCTCCTAGACAATGTGGGGGAACATAGCACTCATTCGAACGTTAAGTTCACCACTTATTTTTCATCAGATTATGGGAAGGTTAAGGAGATTATCGGTAAACATTGGAGTATTCTACTTGTTGATGAAGATATAAGAAAGATAGTAGGGGATGAACCTCGTTTTACTTATAGGAATAAGAACAATCTAAAAAGACTGCTTTGTTATCCAAAATTTGATAGGGGTACCAAGGTTATAGGACATACTAGACCTTGTATGCACTGCAATTTTTGTTCTTATATAGATGAAAGCACTAGTTTTTTGCATCCAGACTCACATGTAATTATTAATACAACCACTGAAGCAAATTGTATGACATCTCATGTGGTATATTTGGCTACTTGCAATTCATGCAGCTCATTCTATGTTGGCAAAACCAACCGCCCTCTGCGTGATAGAATGAGAGAGCATGTATACCACATTAGGAAAGGTACACAAAGTAATGCTTTAGCCAAACATGTTACTTGGTTTGGAAAAGGACACACCTTCTCGTTCAAGGTTTTAGAAGTAATAACACCAAACAAGAGGGGAGGTGATGTTCTAAATTACACTGAGAGCAAGGAATGTGAATGGATAGTTTCATTAAGAGCTGATCATGGATCAGGCCTTAATGAATGAGCTTCAATAAAACCTAAATTGAAACAACGTAGGAATATAAAGTGAATAGAAATATTAGTTTTTTATTATTATGTGAATTCATGATTTTAGTGTGTATGCATGTATTTTTATAGGTATGCTAGATTTTATGTAGATTTTCTTACACACATATTTATGCATTTTCACATTTATTTATTTATATATTTGTTCACATGAGAATATGTTTTTATGTCTCTGACAATATTATTGTTGTGGCAATATTGCTTTAAGGGTTGATTAAACTCTTCACAGGATAGGCTGATTAATTAATTAATGCAACTTTTATATTCTGGTTTTAGTTGTTTTAGTCATAGATCTGATGAAGCTCCTGTAGTGAAAGCGCTTATCTGTTTTTTAATAAACATTAATATTTTATATGGGTAAATTTGTTGTTGTTTGGATGTACCAGGTATCACCTTTGCCCTACTCTCAACACACATTTTGATTCTCTAAATATGTTTTGTAGTGACTTATGAGCTATCATGACCCAAAGTGATTTACCATAGATATATAGTGGTGGAATTCCTCACATCCATTTATAATATCAAACATTTCTTTCTCAATGCAAGCATGTGCAGTTTGTTACATTTGTAAGTGCTCTCAAGACATATGCAACTTGGTCTGCCCTCCTGCACCACAGTACTACCCTAAACCACAGTAGCACACATCCTTTTGCAATCAAGCTGCTTTAAACACATTAAATATTTAAATGTTGGTGCATTTGTCACAATCTTTTTCTGTAATTCAAAGATTTTTCCAGTTCCAGAGACCTTTCCAAATTCATATCATGTTCTAAAAACTTCTTTAGTGGCATAGCTGCTTCTGACATATAGGCCATGTATTTGGATAAATACCGTACCATTCATAGAAACTCTGACAATTACAGCAGAAGATTATGGCTATGAGTGGTTATCAAGCTGCTTCCTGTGGTCTAGGGTTTGACACCTCTAGCCTACATTTGCCTAACTGTGTGACTCCATGACCAAGTCTCTTAACCATACAGTCTTCTTGGAATAAATCTGAAAAAGGTCCAAGTAAATTACTGCTCTATCTCAGTTAAAAATACAAATTAATAATGAAATCTCCCAAAAAATATCTTGTCTTCTGATTTCACTCTGATTTAAGAATGTTACCAACTAATTTCAAGAAAATCTCACAAATCTGTTATTGATTTAAATTCACTTTGAAATGGTAATGTCACAGTTTTTCAATAACTTTACTAATATCACTTCATGTTTCTGTTTAGTCTCACTCCCATAACAATAGTGTCACTGCGCCAATCAGACCTTCTGCAATTCTGTCATACCCCTGTGGAATATTTCAGGTGCAAATGAAATACCAAAAGGTAGTTTGGGAAATCTCTATCTTCCAAATTGTTTTGAATGCAAACAGTTCTGAACTAGCTTTATGTATCTTGCTAAATAAATTTGCCAGAATCCTGGATATTATTTAGTACAGCAAAGCATTTGGCATTGGGCATCACTGACCTGACCCCTTCAACTGTTAACAGTTAGTACTTGTTCACTTTGTTCAGATCTTGGGAGTCTATATAGAATATAAGCTTATCTAGCTCCACAGCTGTAATCATACTGTTAACCTATTCTTAATGTTCTGTCTGCTTAACAATAATGCCAATGTTCTCTCTTCTTGTAACATTTTGTGCTATCCTACTTATTAGCATCACATGCACACTTGTAGGAAATTGAACTACTAATTTTCTGTTGGGCATTAGTTGATATGATATCTGCCTGGCAAACAACCAAACCCAGTACATAAATCTACATAGTTTTACAAAATCTTAGCACTTGTCTCTGATTCTGTAGCCTTGCAATTAATCTGTTCTGTTTGTTTATAACAAGTTTCTTTAGCTCTCAACGAAGCTGACACAATATATCTTAATAGCATTAGCATAAACTCTCTAGATATTACCAAAAGCAGTAGCTTTGCCAGCATTAAAAATGTTGTGAGTATGCCTACATGAAAGCATGAACAATTAAGTGCATTAATATTGTGAATACATTTAACCATGTCAAATTTCTCAGATGCCAAATGACATAATACATTCATTTTAACATTTTCCAAAGGTACAAATTGATAGTAAACTTTTAACTCTTATTTTTGTATAAACATGTCATTAGTATCTGATCACAGGCTTTACATTTAGCTCAGAATATGTCAGTGAATTACATGCCAGTTTGTAGTCTTTACTTTGCAATGCCATTGCTTGAATTGTTAATTGTTTTATATTTATTTATTTATGGGCCGCAGATTCCTGCCAATCATCAAACCTCCCTAACCAATTGGTTCATTTATTCTCCTGTAGGATGAGAGGTAATCACCCATTCATTTCTCCCATGAGCCAAGAGCCAGTCATTGAAAGAACCATCATCCAGGCTGTCGTCGAGATTTTTTTAGTATATCTTGATTCTTCAGTAGTTTAATTGGCCATATATAAAATAATATGCCATATATATTTATATCTATATAGATTTATATGGTTGCACTCAGATACATGGAATACACCCATTGTCAACATGCTAAATATCAATGACTTTATGACATGAAACAGCCCCAGCACATACAACTGTACCCTATGCTATTTATATGTAATAACTCTGAGATCGCACAAACATGGGGTAAGAGTATATGCCCCAACCCTGGGAATTGTTCAATTCCAGATGCTTGGCAAATAGCTGTTTAGTCAATTATAAGCAACCATCTAAACAGCTGTAGACCATACTCACACTTGAATGATGAGATTGATGAACAGACTGCTGGCGGTAAAGACAACAAACTAGTGAAGAAGGCAATGAGAGTAGCAAGCAAACCAACAGTGTTTAATCCAGAAGCAAATGCTCACAAGGTACTAAAACGTACACACAAACTGCAATCCAACAATAAAAATAAAGCAAACACTCACAAAGTACTGAAAAGTACACACAAACTGCAAACCAACAATAAAAATAAAGCAAACACTCACAAGGTACTAAAACGTACACACAAACTGCAATCCAACAATAAAAATAAAGCAAACACTCACAAGGTACTAAAACGTACACACAAACTGCAATCCAACAATAAAAATAAAGCAAACACTCACAAGGTACTGAAAAGTACCCACAAACTGCAAACCAACAATAAAAATAAAGCAAACACTCACAAGGTACTGAAAAGTACACACAAACTGCAAACCAACAATAAAAATAAAGCAAACACTCACAAGGTACTAAAGTACACACAAACTGCAAACCAACAATAAAAATAAAGCGCTTTCTGTCCTGCTCACTAGCAGGACTTCTTCAGATAAAAAGTGTCATAAAAACTTCATCGTTAAATACTAAATAAAAAAGTGGGTGTTGTAAGCCACACAAGTTACACTCAATTAACTTAAAGAGGCATTGCTCATTGTGGTAAACAAGTTGTGATTTAAAATGCAAAATGCATGTTACATATATTTGTAACAAATTTCTACCTCTTCTAGCAAGATAAATAATCAATAATTAAAGAAATAAAAGGCTTCATTGTTAACAACAGTGCTAACAAGACTAAAGTTAAAATCTGAAACAAACACTGAAGTTTGTTGAAGTCTGAAACAAACAATTGCCACATTACTATTACACCAACTAAACACCTAAACACTAACAAGTAGACATGTTAAGGGTCTAAAAAAACAAGTAGTGCAAAGACAAAGTGAAAAAAAACAAGAAAAAACAATAAAATAATAACAGATAATACTATTGCAGGTTTAAATGTTACACTTTCTTTTCTCTAAAAGGTAACAAGGGTATTATGTATAAACATTTATGGTATACTAGCGTCTCAAATTCCTAAGTTTAAGTATACATGCCAAAGATACTACTTCATTCAAACCCGGATTAAAACAAGATCCAGTACGAAGGTGCCATCACAATTCAAGTTGTTGCAATAATAAAGATGTAGGTCCACCTCTATTGTCATCAAACGCTGAGTCAATGGCTCTAAATAAGAAAGAATGGTGTGAATATGACACTATGTGTCTTGCCAGAGCATTATCTAAGCTTTGATTTCTGATTTTATACAAATGCTTGTAAACACGTTCTTTCAACTTACGGTCGGTTTTACCGATATAGAACGCAGTACAACCTGAGCATTGGGCCACATAGACCACATATTTAGACTGGCAAGTAAACCTAGAGTGAGTCTTGTAAATAGTGTTTCTAATAATTACCTTCTTGCCTGTACTCATGTGCTTGCAATAATTGCACATTTGGCATTTGTACATACTACATTTCCAATTTAAAGCTGGTTTGTTGACCTCTAATAAACTTTTCAAGTTGGTACCACACTTGTATGTAATTCGAGGGCTATTTTCAAACCTGTCAGCAATATGGGGTATCTCTTCTAATTATTTCCCAATTTTTGTATAGGATGTACTTTATCTCCTTAGCATCACTACTATAAGGGGTAATCAGACTAATTGTGTATTCATATTTGTCAGGACGACTAGAATCAATTGTTCCAGTATTATTGAGACTCAAACTAAGAATTGGCCTATAAAGGCCTTGTTCTTTCTTAGTGGTGACTTCATCACAGATCATGTCTATCAGGTCCTCAGGGTAACCCCTTTTGAGAAATATGTCCTTCAGTTTTTGACTTTTGTATAAAAAGTCTGACTCGTGACCATACGTGCAGCTCTCACAAATTGTCCCTTGACAACAGATTTTTTCTGGTGCCAAGGGTGACAGCTGCTGTAATGGAGAAAAGAACTGGAATATATCTATAGCTTTTAGAAACATATGAATTTTTTGTTTCGTCTTTGCTCAAATCAACATCCAGGTAAGAAATCTGGTCTGTGTCAAAGACAAATGTAAAAGAAAGGAAGCTAGTTATACTGTTAAAATAATCTACCAATGTTGTTGCATCATCCCTGTTACCATTGAGTAGTATAAAGACGTCGCCAAGGAAGCGGGTGTAAAAATGGCATCTGTTTCTTTACATCAGGTTTATTAAAGATAAACACATGCTCCCATGATGCCATAACCAAATTTGTGTGCACTTTTTAGTACCTTGTGAGTGTTTGCTTCTGGATTAAACACCGTTGGTTTGTTTACTACTCTCATTGTCTTCTTCACTGATGAGACTGATGAGATGGAACCCATATTTATATATTTATATAGATGGATAGATATAGATATCATATATATCTATATCTATATATCTACATATAGATGTGTGTGTGTGTCTGTGTGTGTGTGTGTGTGTGTGTGTGTGTGTGTGTGTGTGTGTGTGTGTGTGTGTGTGTATGTATAGATAGATAGATAGATAGATAGATAGATAGACATACAGACAGAAAGATAGATAGATAGACATACAGACAGAAAGATAGATAGATAGATAGATAGATAGATAGATAGATAGATAGATAGATAGATAGATAGATAGACAGACAGATAGATAAAGATATACAAATAGATAAATAGATTTTTTTTAACCAGATAGGCATGCTGGTCTAAGGACCCTTTTCAGGTATGGCCTGGACCAAGAGGCAGTAGCTTGCAATTACAAAAATCCAGAAATAGAAATAGCATCAATAAACATTTATACCTTTTAGGTGGAATTAAAATAGAACTTTAGTCATTTAACAGTAGCAAACAATACCACTTGCTTAATAGTCTAAAGTAATTACTTATATAGACAATATCCAAATGAACATTTCTACATTGTAAAATTTCAGTATGAACATTTTATAATGAGCAATTACTCCATTGGAGATTTATATAGACAGTTTAACTTGGTTAGGTTAATTATAGTTTCAAGTTCGGATTATAAAAGCTGTCACACTTTCATAGATTAGTACTAAGCTAACTGCCCTTGTGAGCCATTTTAAGCTTAGCCAATTATCCCTTGTGAGACTCAAACCCTGCACTTTGTGTTTGTAAGGCAAATACCTTAACCATTCGGTCACCTTTATTACATCTAAGAGTTTTTTCTAGCTTTTTTATGTGTTTGTTTATTTGTTTGTTTGTTTAAATTATCTGTACTACTTGTTTCCCTGAGTTCCTCTGGCACATTATTACAATGGGATATGACCAACCCACACCCAAATACACTTCACACTGTATAACTGAAGAGAAGAATGTTATGAGCATTGGATTACCATGAATGTCTCTCTCGGCCCATTGTCTTGAATATCAACTGTGCCTTGGTTAATATTACATTGCATTTGCACACATACAGTGCTTTCCAGGAATGACTAATAATACTATTTTCAATGCTACCTTCCTGCTTTTTTGGAAAATTGTTGCCACCAACAGGCCAATATGGTACACCAATGTCATGTTTACTGTACATTCTTAAAATAAGCCAAATAAACTTTTAATTTATGGTACCAATAGCTAAGAAGTCACTTTCTTTAAAGCATGAATACTAACAGATCTAATTTTCCATTTCTGTGCATCTATTGATATACACACTAAAAAGCTGTCAGCCATGAGCTTCTGAGGTAAAATAATTATTTTTTACCTAAATAAATTAGGCAGTAAAATTTGAAAAGTAAGTATGCAAACAATTATGCTGGTGCACAGAGGAATGTAAAATAAAAAATGAACAAAAGGATTACAAAATAACTACTTGTCTATCTGATTCTACCACTATTAGAATATAGCTGTGATCTATCTATCTCTGACTTTTATGACCACTGACAATAACAAAAAATAAACAGGTAAGATTTATAGACCTGATCTCATTGACTCTGGGTAGCAGGTTGTGTCTATTCTCATCTGCAGTCCATGACCTCATTTTCTCATATACTGCCAGGCTTAATATAAGTCTTCTAAATGCTTAAGGAGGAAACATACACTAACTAGAATAACTGTTGAAATTAGTTTCTAAGAATGAATCACTTTAGTTGAGGAAACTCCATAGGGGTGTCCTGGTATAAGTCATCACTGTGAAAATATAAAATTATTACAATCTATTTAGACAAATCTCCCTTTCTGTGTTAGATAAAGAAGTCTTGACCCTTCAGTTTCTACAAGGTCAAAATTTTAAATCCAAATAACTTCCCTAAAGTAAAGTTAATTAGATAACCAGAAAGTTCTATCCCCAGATAAAGTAACATAACTTTTAGCAGGAAGTAACAGTATAAGGATCCCAATGATCTGTTAATGTGTGTGTGTGTGTGTGTGTGTGTGTGTGTGTGTGTGTGTGTGTGTGTGTGTGTGTGTGTGTACATGCATGTTCATGTGTGTGTGTTGTGTCAGAGAGAGAGAGAGACAGTTTCACTTTTCAAAGCATTGCTACATTTTTACACAAATAAAACACTTTTCATTACAGCTTGGTATATTTCATAGAACTGATGAATCTTTAATGGAAAAACAATTGCAGGTTGTGTACAGCTCTTCCTGTTTTACAGCTTTGCTGCATCTTTACTGGAGAAACATTTGATCTTTTTATACACTATTTCACATAGATTGGTGCTAGCATCTGCTGCACACAGCTGATATACATAACCTGTGCTAGACGTCAGTACAGAAACAGGGTTAGATGCCCACCTCCCCCATGATGGGAGTGAATAGTGATCATTCTCTCTCCATTGTTTTCCTGGCTCCTACAACACCCAAGTCACTATTCAAACTCAGCTCTTCTGGACTGCAGCTACCTCTCTATGGTACAGGGCCAGGATTTGTGGTGCTTGAAATGCAGACAATAACAGAATATTAGACCCTGCTCTTGTCTCAAGTTTAAAGGTAACATATTTGCCATTATGAGTTACAGACCAGTTAGTGTTCT
This sequence comes from Protopterus annectens, assembly GCF_019279795.1. Classification (NCBI taxonomy): domain Eukaryota; kingdom Metazoa; phylum Chordata; order Ceratodontiformes; family Protopteridae; genus Protopterus; species Protopterus annectens. The sequence continues at coordinate 1,277,386,715 of NC_056747.1, forward strand.
CAGTATTTCTTTACAAGGACCCATATGTTGACTCTGCATTTCTTACATTTCCACAGTGCACACAAACGTATTTCTTTCTAATTTTTAGTTTTAGTATCATGCAAACTTTGCTGCATGTACAGGGTTATTATGATTCGTAAAACTCTTTAAAAATATTTTGTCTCTGCATAATCTGAAATTTTAATTAAATGCTAGGTATTCTTTTCCTTCTGCCTGCAACCACACCTAATACATGAGGCTTTAATTGCTTGGCTCCTTTGAAGTGTTATGATGCCTCATGATTTTCTGAGCTGTAATATCTATCTTTAATGCTTAATTATAACAATATTTTGAGCCACAGATTTAATCTTACATTCATCTGCAAGCTCCTTCAATTGCATAATCGCCATCTCATTTGCTCTGGACATATGCAGTGCTTTATCTAAGGTTATTTCTGATTCTTTTAGCAATCCTTACCTCAATCACATAAGCATCCATAGTTTCCTGAACTCCTTAGATCCTTGCCTGATAAATGACAGTTTTCTTTGACTCATAGTCTGTTTTAAATTTCTCTTTTATTACTATTAACTTGACACATACATCTCAACCTGCAGACATTGAAAACAGGCATAAAGGCCCTTGAAAAGTAGGTTCATCCAGCCAAAAATCTAGACATCTAATTAGCATACAAGTTGAATACTAAAAAGCATATAACCCTTCCTGCTTTCAGTAGGAATGTACAATATGTTTTAGAAACACATGTTTAGAAACAAAGTAACACAAATGTTAGAAAATATCAGTACATTGTAAATGAGACAGTGTAAAATCTATAGACTTCAATGAACTCTATTGACAAATTCTACCACATAATGTCATTTATTTTTGCTTATGAAAAATGGAGATATAAGATGTGTGTCCTCTTTTTTAAAATTATTGGTGTCATTGGTATCTTGGTCATGTAATGTACTTTTTTGTGTACTAGAGAAATTCAGAAATCATATGCAATGAGAAGGGATTCAGAAAATTGTGTAAACGGGTAAATCAAACCTGAAATAGTGACATACCACCAAAGTATGGGCATCTTGTGCAGGGGTAATTCCAGCCTTAAAATAGGAACATTCCACCAAAATAGCAGCAGCTGAGTGGTCTTCTCTCTCTTCTGCTCTCTTTATTAAGGTTAAAAGCGTTAAATATTTTGAATGCTTTCACTCGTGATATCGAAACGTTGCAGACGATGTCTTTCTGGATTGGTCTGCAAACCTCTTCACAGGGAAATACAGCTTAAATGTCTGAATCCAAAGCTTCTGCTTGCAAGGTACCATGTAGCTTGGCTGACATTGGGAGATTAAGTGGATTTGTTTAAAAAAATAAACATTTAGACAAAATAAAAAAAATAAATAAATAAAATAAAAAATGAAAATGAATACATAGAGGCCAATGTTAATGCAAAATGACAGAAAGTGATGGTTTTGCATTTGGTGAGAAAGCTTCATGAGAAACAAATAATTATTTAAAATGGTAGGAGGAATGTTAACTTTGATATCAATAAGTATAATGGTGGCTGGTTTCTGCTGTGTGTTACTTTGATTCTGTAGATCATATCATAGCAGGCAAAAGGCGATTCTGTACACTTTAAATGGTTTCTGTCTTCAAACAATCAAACTGGCACTCTGAAGATTATCTTAACTTCTGTCACCATGTAGAACAAGTCTAAAAATGTATCCAGGTGAGTATATGAAATGGTGCAAACGACTGTGTATGTAAGAACTGGAAGTATCGAATAGCATGAATACCGACAGCACATTTAGTGGAATGTGTGAAATTCAACTAGTGCACGTGTGGTAGTGTAGGTGGGTTGTGCTGATTTTTTAGTGTAGTTAGCATGGACTACTTTTTATATTATAGTCATGGTAGTAAATCCCTGTTGGTGTGGTATGTGAGTGTGCACTGACAGTGATTTCAAACTACATAGAGTTTCCCCCTCTTAGTGTTTGTGCAAACGTGGAGTTGGGTAGCTAAACCTTCTTTGGGAGAGTGGTGGATTCACCTCATATGATGGGTGCATGGGGGCAAAATACATTTTTTGTCTTACTGAGTGTTTTTAGTTTTGCTATACTTGATTTTGCTGTTGCCAGTATTTTTAGTTTTTCTTCAGTTTTATGAGGCTCGTTATTGTCTTGTTTCAAGCTATACTTGATTCTAAAAACATATCAGAATGGTCAGCAAGTTGAGACAATGCACAAACATTGTGTTCACTGATCAGCATCTTTACTGCTCAGTTACTGAGTATATGGCATGCATATGACAGCTGCACACCTTCTTAAAGCTACAAGCCACTGTATACTACAGTTCAGGGAAATGTAGCACTCCATGCTTCAAGAGTACCTTCAGGTGTATGTGCTTTCTCTCTGTTACCACATGCATCTGTTAATTCATCCTTCCAGGAAGACTTGCATAGTCCTTTAATACCTTAGATTCATAGCCTGGGTTCCCTCATCCCATTAGTTGTTAGATCATCAGAATTTTCAGGCAGGATAGCCTCCATCATAATAACCTCCTCGCAGTGTTCTTCTACACAAAAAAACATACAAAGAGAATACAAATTCTTGTCAATAGTTCTAAAAGAAACACTTTTCCATGGTTCTTTATCATAAAGTGAAGTCCAGGAAAACAAAGCCCAAAATAATTAAAAAAAAAATTAAATGTGTGTAACTCTGAAAATACAGAAAAAAGCTTGACATTGTGCAGTGTACCATATCAACTGCTTCGCCTCATACCCCTATGACTAAATATACTTCCTCTGAGGTCACTGTATCTTGAAGTAAGAAAAAAGCAAAGTTTTGAATTTTTCAATTCACAAATAAGTTGCAGGTACAGGCATTGCACGTATTCTAAACAAACCAGTTTTGCTTTCCCATTTCTGTTATCCTGAAATACTTTTCTGAACAATTTGATTCAAGCCTCAGCTACCTCTCCATGAAAGTTCAGCTATTGGTTGATTTCAAGTTCTCATATAGGTCAAGATTACAACTGATGGCTACACACACTCAAGATTTACAAAAATTTTCCTGATATATATTATTGTTCTATAAGCACCTACCAGAGACCAAATCCCACCTTGGAATTATTATATCAGAAATATCAGGGATAAAATCACCCTTTCTCCCTTGGAAGTTGCCACATCTGCAGGCCTAAAAATTCTGTCTTGGAAGATGTTATTTTTTGTGGCAGTAACATCTGCCAAAGGGGTATAAGGGTTTCAATTTTTTTGGGCATTTTCTAATTTTCCATAGATAGTAGCATTTTCTTGCATATAGAGCCACAATCTATCTCTGTACAGCTACAGAGATAAACCAGAACCAATTGATTCACTTACCAATTTTTTCAATAATATTTTAGTCCAGAAGGGCAATTTTTGTATACTGCAGATCTTCATAAACAGCTCAGTAATGCAGGCAGAACAAAAAGATGAGGAAAATATTAATTGACTCATTGCTTGATTGACTGCATCCTTTGCTAAAGGCAGTGAAGGCAAGAAAGCTACTAAACAACACCTTTATAAATGATTTTGGAAGATATCATTGTTAATTATAACAACTGTGGTAAATCCTTGTAGGGGCATCTCATAGGGCACCAGAACTGAATCTATACTTGCTTTCTTCTCTAATGCTTCCTTAGATGATAGTTGTGCGGGTTTCATTTTGTCATCCTTATATACCTTTAGTAAAGCTAAAAACCTGGACTTGAGTTCCACTTACTGATCTTCCTCTGGGTCCATGGTCAACAACAGTATGTTCACATATGTTAACACAGCAGAGCATGACATCCTGACTGTTTCCACATCCAGCACTCTTCAAGATCTAATACAAAAATTATAAGGTTATCAATTATAATGCTGCACCTACAGGAAGAGCTCTGGGCACTGGGGGAATCCCTTTGTCCCTCCCTGTCCTTTTTGACTTATCTTTCTTTCTTTCTTTCTTTCTTTCTTTCTTTCTTTCTCTCTCTCTCTCTCTCTCTCTCTCTCTCTCTCTCTCTCTCAGTACAAAACTGCAGCATTTTAGATTATCTACCCATTACTGGTGTGAAAGAGAATTGAAAACTATTCACCCCGGGGATCACTGCAGTGGCTCTGCTGGACAGAGGCACAGGGAACTAATGGATCTGCTGGACTGAGGCACAGGGAACTAATCTAAGGGGCGGCAAAAGCCAACACATTCTGGCTAGGCATCTAGATGCCCTTGGGCAGATAGCCTAGTACTTACCTATGAACCTATGAGCTGTTATCAGAGATCCAGTATTGTGATGTATATTGACAACTGTTGCTTTCCCATATAACCTTCCGGCTGTCACAGCATGCCTTATTAAGATCAGGGCAGTGTGCGACAGGGTCTCCTGCTCAGTTCTGAGAGCACACAGTAGTTCCATTGGTATAACTTTTGTTACTCTTTGCTGTGTTGGTTATGTCCATGTATGTTGAGGGTAAGCACAGATTTAAGCTGCATGATGACTTCATCAAACAAGTATTCACCAAATGCTGTTCAACCAATATTAAGAGCAACTAAAACTTCAAATATTTAAAAAAGGAAGTATTGTTTCCAGGAGGAAACTACCTCAGCCCCTAAATGGGAGATCCTGACTCCTCAGTTATAGATAATAATTCTACTAATTCTGCAGTTGCTGCATTTCAAAGTGCTTGAAGAATCCTCCAGGCTCCACCCCGAGTATAAAAGTATTTTTTTTCTTATAGTAAAGTCAGATTTTGCATATAAAATAACACAAAAACTGCACTTGACACCAGCTAACAACCTGGTTTTGTCAGAACATGCTCAGAAAGCATGTGCCTTCTTTTAATCACCAAATAAAGATATTAGTGCAGTTTGGATGTGCCTTTACGTACATAACTGTTTATTGCCTTTTATCTATATTCCTAATACAGTCTGTACTGCTTAATCCTTTTTGCCTTAGTTTTGTTGTGTACTGAACAGCTAACATCATTAGCTCCTCGATGCATTTTGAAACCTACTGAGTATAAAAAATTCCCTGTATTACTGCACATTTAAATGAACTAACATTTGTTCACAATTAAATTTCAGAAAACGCTATTACATATTGTAAGAACATATTTTGCAAAGAGGTCATTCTAGTAAGGATGATACTCCACAGTATGACAGACAGAGACAGAGAGAGAGGTTAAGAAAAATGCAGCATAGAGGATCTCTGTTAGGTTTCATTTTAAGACACCAATTTAAGATTCAAAGACTTATACTTCTATGTATTTCATAAATACTCTGCCAACTCATAGAATGCATAAATATATATTTAGCAGTTTGGTTCTATGTTTGCCTTAGCAGGTGTTTCAATACTTCTATGTGTCTCACCAGCCAGTGGTAAAACATTATCTACACCAGAATGCAATTTATTGCTTACTTCCTTTCTGCTTATACCCTTTTTGTGTTATATTCTGTTTATTTCAGTTTGATCAGAAATGTTGCAATGGAAATTTATGCATAGAATTCATGAATGTGATAGTAGGAGAATGCTTGACATAGATTGCGAGGATTCCAGATTCTGTTAGTTCTATTAGTAGAATACTAGCCACACAATGTTTAGGTTAATGTTCAGATTCAACATTCTGATAGTTCCACTAGTGAAATATAGTCCACAGTACACTCAATTCCACTTTGTCTCATTTTCAGTAATAAAATGTTCTAAAAATTCTAGGCATAATATGTAGATTCCACGTTTTGTTAGTTCTGGTGATAAAATGTTAAATATAAAATGCATAAATTTTACATACTATACGCTCCACTGGTAAAATATTTGCAATAGAATGCACAGCTTTCAAATTCTGTTAGTAAAACACTAGCCAAAGAATGTACTGTTTCTTCCTTCTTTCAGTTCCACTAGTAAAAGATGTACACACAGTACAGATTCCACATTCTCTCAATTCCTCTCGTGGAATGTTACCCACAGAATGTAGAGGTTCCACATTCTGCTAGCTCAACTTATGTATATTAAGTATGTTTAAAGTTAAGTTGAGTCTTAATAGTCAAAAATTCCTTTTTAATTTTGTTTACAAATTTCGTTATTGTATTTGGAGCTTTTCTCCCCGGGCCTCCGCTGAAAATGGACATATATCCAGTCGGACTTTCCCGGTCAACAAATGTAAAATAAATAAAATAAAATAAATAAATAAAATGCTAGTCAAGGCAGGCATTTATTCCACATTCTGTTAGTTCCATAAAATCTACAAATCCAACATTCTCTTGGATTCTCTGGTAAAAGGTAATGGCAGAATGTACATATTCCACATTCTATTAGTTTTGTTCATAAAGTGTTAGTGCTAACATATACAGATTCCTCATTATTTTAGGTTCACTAGTAAAATATTAGCAATATAATGCAAACATTCCACATCTTCTTAGTTTTGTTGGTGGAAAACTAACCATAAAAATGTACAAACCCCATATTCTCTTAGTTTCAGTGATAGATTCCATCCACATTATCTTAGTTCCACTAGTATCATGCTAGCCATAGAATGTGCACATTAAACATTCTGTTAACTCCATTGGTAGAATGCTGGAATAAAATGTACAGATTTCACATTCTGTTGGTTCCACTAGTAAAATGCAAGCTGATTCGCTGGTAAAATACTAGCCCCACAAATTAAAATTCCACATTCTCTCAATTCCTCTTGTGGAATGTTACCCACATAATGTAGAGGTTCCACATTCTGCTAGCTCAACTGATAGAATTCTAGCCTTAGAATATACAGATTCTACATGTACTTAGTTTAACCTCTTAACTGTCCTTGATTTTGCAGAACATCTTAGATTTTGACACAAATGTTTCCCTGTCCCTCATAAAATCTTTGATTTTCTGGTAAACTGGTGAGGATCACAGTTGGCTAGTAATGTCAGACATACCAACTGAAATTAAAAATTCAGTTCAACACACAATGGTAATAAATGAAGCTTAAAAGCAATTACTTTTATTCCATCACTTAATATTTCACACACTTGTACCTGGGTCAGCCCTTCAAGTTATGTGAAAGACATAAGAATCAGAGTATTTATTCTAATCAGTTCCAAAAAAAAAAATAAATAGTAAAGTTTGAAATTTGCATACATAATATGCTCATAAATAATTGATGACATCATTAACAAGTTCATTATTCAAGCCTTTTGATTGTAAGGTCTCAACAAGAAATGTAAACTAGACTTCTTTGTTTAAAAGAAAATCAGTCACATCCAAATACAATTCAAAATTTACATAGTGATGCATAATAAAGAATATAAATATGTCAGGATTATTTTTGTATACCAAGTTTAAATGAATCATTGGTGACCTATATACATAGACATGTCTGATGTCCATAATGTGTTTCTGAACATAAGCTCATACTTGTCCACTGGTTTGTCCTATATAGTACAGCTTGCAGGGACAATGCAAACAATAAAGGACTACCTCCATAAGGAGGTTGAGTGCACTTGCTTTATGGACACTTCCTAATCATGTTTGCTGTGTAGGGGGTGACTTCTTCCTATTGTGGAACAACTATCCCTGGGATTCAATAAACTCCATGCAAGAATAGCACTATTCTTGCACGGAGATCCATATAGCACAGCAGCGCGCCTTGCATATTCATGAAGGAGCACTGCTGTAAGGCTACATGTGCATGAGGCATGAACAAGTGCAGGGGGCCATGTCCCAGCAGTGCTCGCACAGTTAACATGTCCCCTGCACTCAGAAAGTGCCATTACAACACTTTGAAAACCAACAACAGTATCCACAGGACACAAATGGAAATAATAACAGTGTCTGCGGACACAGAAATGTAGGAAACAGACAGGTGCACCCCTTCAGAGTATAGACCAGCACAGGATGTCCAGATCGGTATGCCAGTGTACATGCTGGCATACCAAATAACTCAACACCATCATGTTCCCAAGAGGAAACAATTAAAAGTGTCCCCAGTTGTGGACAGAGTCCCCCATATATGATGCAGTTGTCCGGATGTTCTGCCCAAGAGGCATGTATGTGCATACCCCTAAAGTAAGAAGAAAATTAAAATCCGTTTTATTTTTTTTTTCCATCCCAAGTAAAGTTTAAGCATAGCTGAGTGGGTGTGCACATTGCACAGCTGTGCTTAGCATAGCTTAAATATCCCAAGGAGCTAAATAGAAATATACAGCTAAAACTGTCAAGGCAAGATAAAGTAGTGGTTAGAGCTTCCGCTTTGCATGTAGGCATTCATAGTTCAAGCCCCAATGAAGTCTGTTCACTTTTACATGGGGAAGCAGTATTAAAATTCTTTTGTTTTATTAAATGAGGTAGTAAATAATATTTGTCAACCAGGGTAGTGTAGCAGGTCCAAAACTGAGGTGTCAGTCTAGAAAAGATATGAAACCCCCATATAAACACAAGTGCCCCATACAGTATAGTCACACAAGAATATAATGTAATGAAAGCACATAGGGGAATGTCATGGAAGGTAAACATAAAATTATAATATGTCAGTAATGATGAATCAATCCCACAATCCTGATACTCTATAAAATTAAATCTGAGCAATGCTACGTAGTGTTCAGCTATGCTAAGCTGGTGTAAGCATTGCTTAAATGTAAATGCTAAGCAATATGTAGCCCAGCTAAGTGGATTTGTGCATTGGTAAGCAGTGCTCAACATCTAACCCTTTAAGCACTGCCAACCTTAGCTAAGCGGGTTTGCGTGTCGCTTAGCTTAGCTCAGCATATTCAAAATGGTCCAATGATTGTAAAGGGTGGGAATTTGGCCCTATTTAAACCTCGCACGTGGGAATACAGCCATAACCAGTTGTAGCGCATCTTTGCAGACACTATGGCTGGCATAAGAGAGGGATCACGCTTTTGGGTGCAGCGCTGGGGCATTCAGGAGTCCAGCGTTATGGTTGGACTCCTAGTGAAAGACCATGAGGAAAGACTGCTGCAGGGCCAGTACTGGGGCTCACAATACAAAGTGGAGGCCTGGGATCATCTCACTTGTGATCTCACCAGTGCTTCTGGCATCCCTTGAACTGGTGAGCAGGTCTGGCACAATTTCGCTGACCTCAAGCATAGGAAGAGGAAACTCTTGGCCCAGTGGACCCAAGATGCATGGGCATAGAATGTCTCAGCAGTGTGTAAGTATGAGTATCGATTAGTGTTTACCAAAGTTCAGCCTGTGTATGTGATCGATAGGTATGCATAAATGTTTCTTTATCTCCTGTACATCTGCAGATGAGAGGGTTGCGAACATAGACGACCATGCCAGCAGGTTGCTAAGGCTGTGCCGGGAGGCTTGGTGACTACAAATCTAGCGTGCAGTATTCAGGGCAAATAAATAGAAAGGAGTAGAATGTCAACTGCCAGTAGGTTAAAATGTGTACTGTGTGTAATGAATAAATGATGTTAACAGAGTAATAATGATGTACAGAATATCTATCAATAAAAGTGTCAGTACCCTTCAGTACAAATAAAAACCCCAGACTGTTGTGTTTACTTTGGTATGTGGTGGTATGAATCTAAATGTGTACAGGTTCTACATAGCAACTATGGCTCTGACAGCATGAATTAATTGAGGCTCATCTGACAAAGATTGTAAAGCTGTAAAACAGGAGATCAGCTATATAAAATGTTCCATGCACCAAGATCTGATCCCTGGATAGTAATGTGTAAAGTATTATACTGTACCCCTACAGCAGTGCTTTGTGTTAACTATTGCTTTCCAGATTGTAATATGTCAAAGTATTAATACACAATACAAGAACTGTCATGCATGAATGTCAGAATTACAAGGTCAGATTCTCCAACCAAGAGAATATTAGGGAGAAAACAGTCAAGCAAGAGACAGCAGTTCCTCAATAGTTCATTGTGATGAAACGCAACCGTGTTGTACTTTTTTGTACAAACAGGCACGGTTCGAATTCCAGGAGTGGTAGAAAGCTGTATGCATAATTTCACCCAAGAATATGTGAATATGTATAGAAATAGTCATGAGTGTTAACAGAAATTTCCTCCATGGTCTGCCAGTTAAGGAAATGTTTCTATTAGTACTAATACACTGTGTACAACACTTCCACTGTCCAACCCCAAGGCTGCAAATGACAGCAGGATAAGTACATACACCAAGTGATTTCTTCCGATAAATGTCCCTCAAGTGTCACGCTGTCATGGCTAGTGCTCACCCCTGCCAATACCCAGGGTGACAGATAGAAATCCAGGTGGAGTATGGCAGTAGCACACACACACACACACACACACACACACACACACACACACACACACACACACACACACACACACACACACACACATACAGCATGAGTGCAGGGCACCCCTGTCAGTGTCGCATATGTAACCTTGAATATGTGAATATGTGTAGAAACAGACAGGTAGTGTTAACAGATATTTCCTCCGCAGGTCTGCCAGGTAAGGAAATGTATGTATTAGCTTTAAGAAGGCTTTAGTAATACACTGTATACAAACATTCCACTGCCCACCCCCAGGCCATGGGTAGATGTAAAGTGAGGTCAGACCTGGACAGTAATGAGTAGATTAATGATCAGTGCAGTAGTGAACAATTGAAGCCTATACAATTGTTAATTGACATCTCTCTCTCCACCACCCTATCTGCACCAATAATTCATACACATAATCAATGGGTATGTTTTTCTCCAAACCTACTATTGGGACATGTGTCCTATTGTTCTACAAATATTGAATTATTGGATTATTAATGTTCCCCATTCAAATACTATAATTGGTGGCCTGTTGCTATCAATGTAACTTGCATGCCATTATAATGCCTACTGTGGTTCCATATATGCATGTGTTCTGTTTGCTATGCAACTGTTTCAGATCTGTTTTATGGGGTCAACTGGATCACCCATGCATGCTGTTATAACTAATCTTGAAATGTGTTGTTCATGACTAACCAACATATTTTGTAAAACCTCGACACCATAGCACACCTGGGAAGGCAGATACCAGTGGATCTGTCTGTCCCGCCTCATCTGGCCATGACACCAGGCCCCAGCACATCTGGGACCCAACCTGGGACCTCCTCATCCACTGGTCTTGCACCACCTTCAGGTGGAACTGCCACAGGGTATGAGGCCTGTCCCCCCCAGGAGTGGGCATGGACAGGAAACCATCACCAGTAGCCAGGTCCAGGGTTTGGTGCACAGCACCAACCAAAAGGAGTTTGGTGGACACCTGCGCCAGATTTAGGACCACCTACTGCATCATGAGGGTCAATCTGCCCCTCCTGTCCAGCCCCCAGCACAGCCACCTTTGGGGCCATGAAGGTGCAGTGGTGACTGCCCATGGGTGGGGACCTCAGTCCCACTGTATCCATTTGGGGGCTCATGGGCATCTGATTCCCAACCACCCTCCCCGTCCAAGGTGTTTACCCCCACATGTGTCATATACTGCCTCTGTCTGCTGTGTTGTCTGTCTTGTCTGTCTTCCTACTCAACTTACCTCCACAAATTTACCTGCTATCCTTCCCCAACATCCCACTCTCACCTTAAAAAAAAGGGGGGCATCTGTTCCCAAAAAAAATACGCCCCATACATAGCTGTCCATTTTGCACACATGTCCACTGGACACATGCAATCTGGTCCAATTGGCTTGAGAACACATTACTGTTGTTCTCACTCCTCTCTCTCAGAAGTTTGAGTGTCCAAATTCACCTCCAAATTCTGTAGAAATTCACAGCTGCTGCTGTAGAAGAAATGGACAGCTATGGACCTTTCCTACACCCATCTTGCACAACCCTAGCTACCTTTCATACTGTAATTCCCTCTGCATGCCCCTTTTTCCACCACTTTCCTATTACTCCTTTTTCTTTTCTTTTAAAGAAATTAGCATGGGGTAAGCAGGAATAAGTGGCACCAAGTAAAGTTAAATCTGATTAACTGTAGCTTGGCATCACTTAGCATCGTGCAAACCCACTTACAACTGCTTAAAAGTGCTTTAATCACTCTGTATCCACCAGACCTTGTTCTGACCAGCAACAAAATATTCAGCCTTGCCAACTCTTTTTTTTTTAAACAATTTTATTGATTTTAAAGAAATAAATATAAACAATTATGTTCTTTTAACATAAAGACATTTACAATTCAAAAAGTGTTCACATAAGCATTCACATAACAATGTTTAACAAATAAAGTGAAATTACTAAAACTATATACAAAGACATCAATTGAATATCACTAAGTTGCCTAGTATTTGATTATTCCATATATTTAACACGTAGAGAGGTTGAAATTTGATTTATATGATATCCTTGTCAATCTCTTTTCAACAAATTCTGTAGATTAACCCATATATGATAGTTATAAGTTTTTCTAGATGTTGTAGATGTCATAGTTGCAATCTGCAATTGACAAACTTCCATTAGAATTTTCTTAAAATCATTATAGGAAGGAGGGAATTCAGATATTCAGTTTCTTGTTATAGTTTTCCTGGTTACTGCTATTATTGTCCAAAGTAAGGAATGTTTAATTTGTTTTACACAACCAGGTATGGGTGTATTGAAGAGTACTAATGATGTGGTCAAAATAAAATTATCTGTGAATATTGCTTGTAAGAGTTCTTTAATGTTTTCCCAAAATACACTAAATAAAGAAGGGCAGTCATTAAACATATGGTTCCAGTCAATGTTTGTGTTAGACTTACATCTGTTGCAAATATTTAGTTTACCATTAATTTTGTTCATTAGTTGAGAGTGTAGAAGGATCTATATAAAAATCTCCATGAATATATTTTCCATTTAAGTGAAAGTGTTGTTTTCTCTGCAGATTCTAATATATTTGTTTTATCTAGATCCCTTGGAAGTGTGTTATTAACTGTATAAAAATGGTTCCAGAAATTAGCAGGACAACAATGTTTCTTCTCTGATAAGTCTGTATATAAATGCCATGTTGTCTGAATAAGTTTGTTTATGTTAAATAACTGAATTAAAGAAATCTAGCAGTATACTAGTGACCTGTTTATTAGCAGAAGTGATCGGGTTCATCTTATTTTGTAAGAGTAGTCTGAGGGATTGTATGTTAAGCCATAGGGAGTTGTCTAACTGATATTCACTTATTATCTGATCTACATCCTTCACCCTATCATCTGTAATAAGTTGAAACCAATACAAAAGACCTTTTTGCTTAAGCAAGGTAATTTTATCTATATTTGAGGAATGTAAGGATTCTTGAGTAAAGGCTATCAGGAAAATTGTAAAAAAAAGTTCCTTGTACTTAGTGTGTTTAAATATAAAGTTTCTAAAATGTATTAGTATGTTGTGTAAGTAGCTAAATGAATGTTTGGATATGCTGTGTAACATGAAGTAATCTTTAAGTGTCCATAATATTGGGTTATTTATTCATTCTAATTTGTATGGCTGTGGTTTCAATATTAATAGCATAGCTGAGGATTCCCAGAATATTTTCCATTTGGCCTGATATGGTGTATCTAAATGTTGAGCTATGGACCTAATAATAGCTGCATTCCAATAAAGGTTCAAATCAGGAAAGGCTATGCCCCCTTTGTTCCAACTATGAAGGTGATGTTTGAGTGCTATTCTAGATTTCCTGGGAAACCAAAAAAACTTTAATAACAGAGAACTGATCTTATTAATGAAAACATTACTGGGAAGTATTAAAATAGATTGTATAATATAGAGAATTTTAGGAAGGATTATCATTTTAATGATAGTTAACCTTTCCTCAGTTGTAAATATAATTGTATTCCATTTTAATAAAGTTTGAATATTTACATAACATCTATTATAATTTAGTTTTGTGATTAATTTAATATCTTTAGCAAGAATGATACCTAAATATGTAATTTGATCTGTGATGTATTTGTTAGTGTCTTTGCAAATGTTTCTCTTATTATTGTTTAAATAGGTACGAACCTAATGTTATTATCATTGAATGTCAGTCCAGATATAAATTTAAATGTGTTAACAGCTTCAAATAAGGCTGTTATGGAGGAATTATCTCCTTTAGTAGTGATAAGCACATCAGCAGCAAATAACTGAATTTTAGAGGTTATTTCGTCACTAATTTCCAAACCTTCTATGTTTTTATTTCCTCATATATCGTTAGCCCATGGTTCCATTATGAGAGTAAACAATAAGGGAGATAAGGGACAGCCTTGTTTTGTTCGTTTAGTGATGGGTATTTGTCGATGTGTATGATCCAATTTTGATATAAGCCAGAGTGCCTTTATAAAGATGTAATAGTAAATTAATAAAATTATCTGAAAAGTTTAAACATTGTAATAATGTGAATAGATAATCCCAATGTATTCAATCAAATGCTAAGTTAATGTCAAGAGTAACCAGAGACAAGTTTTTTTTCTTTCTGTGTGAATAATCAATTGAAATAAGAGACCGTTTGATGTTATCATATGTACTTCTATTAGTTACAAAACCTGTTTGGTCATCATTAATTAACTGGGGTAAGAAGTTTTTTAGACTATCAGCACAGATGTTCATAAACATTTTGTAATCAATATTTAAAAGAGTTATGGGCCTATATGACGTACATAATTTAGGGTCCTTACTAGATTTAAGAATGGGCGAAATAAAAGTATATTTCCAGGATGGGGGCAAAATAATGTCATTCTGGGCTTTATGGAATACATTATGTAGTAAAGCAATAGCTGTTTTAGGCATGATTTTATACAATTCAGGTATAGCCCTGCCAACTCTTGAATCCAGGATGCTTTGCTTTATAATCACAGCAACATATTCCTACACCATCTGAGCTGTGAGAATCTGCAATGCTTTAACAAACATATCATGCATTCTGGTCATTTAACATTAATGAAAAAAAACATCAGTCCTAAGTCTTAAACCCATGACCCTGTATATTAAAGTCAGAGCAATGTACCACTATACCATCTGAGCTCTAGGCATTAATGTTGCTTTTTCAAACATATCATGCAATAGAGGCATACAACATTAGGGAGAAAGCTCTGTGGAATCATTCATGCATTGTATATATGTGTGTGTGTGTGTGTGTGTGTGTGTGTGTGTGTGTGTGTGTGTGTGTGTGTGTGTGTGTGTGTGTGTGTGTGTCTGTTGAAACATATATGGAAAAGTAGATACATAATATAGATATAGATATATAAATATATAAATATATAAAGGAAGGGGGAAAAAAAAAAAATATATATATATATATATATATATATATATATATATATATATATATATATATGGGTCCCCTTCAGTTGATCGAAAGTTTACAAGTTTGAACCACATATAGCCGAGACCATATGTTCGAACTTGTAAAAGTTTGATCGGACTGAATGGAGATCTCCGTACAGAGCAGAAAGGGAAGATTTCCCATTTCCACAATGTAGTGCGATCTCGGAGTTGGTATATTTAAGTAAGGGGAGTGTGGGGGGTGCAGGGGGCATAGCCCCCCTGCTATAGATGTTTAGTTTTGTGTTTTTTTGTTTTATGTGTTTTTATTTCAGTGTTCGAACTTTTATGAGTTTGAGCATATGGTATCGGATGCAGTGCAGTCATACCTCAGAACCATCCCTCTCCACCTCTTAGTGCAAGAAACCTGTATAAAGGCTGTAAAATGGGAGTGGGGAAATGGGACGAATATAGGGACATATTTCAAATATCTCTGTTAGAAATTAAGACATTTGCTACAGAAACAGGGTGCATTTCAGCAGACAATTACTGAAGGATATGAGATTGGAGACTGAAATGTTATATCATTATTTACTATCATAAATCCTTGGATCATCACAGTGATTTACCAGACAAATATAAATAAATTTTGGAACAGAACAAAAGGATGAGCCAAACATCTGGACATTCTGTGAAAATCCTGGCAGTGGAGAGGTATGCTCAGAACCCCTTAGTGCAATAAATCTGGATCAAGCCTGACAAAGTGGGGGGACAAAGGCATGAAAATAGGGACATATCCAATATACATGAGTAGATAAGCTGAGAAGGTTGATGTAGTACACGGTATGTCCTAACACATATTGACTGAAATATCACAGGTCTGGGACACAATTGCTTCTCATTAGTTAGTGACCTCAGTCCCCGCATCGTCCCACTGATGTGTCAGGAATACGCAACAGTTATGGAGACCAGACCAAAGATATAGGCCAAACAACTGAACATCCTACGAATATGTGGACATAACACATTAGGGAAACTACACTGAGCTACCAAGCAATGTCCAAAATACAATTAGACTGACATAACACTACCCAAATCCAGCTCTGGGGCTGTACACATGCATTTGCAAATATAACAGGCACTACAGGGATGTAACACTAGTGGAAAACAGACACTGGTGTGAAAGTGCACCACAGTTACAGCGACATACCAGTAAGCAAACTGAACACTACAGTATAATGACTGTGTGAGCAACAATATCCCATTTGCCACTCACACATTACCCCTACATATACTATGCCAAGTCACAGTGTAGTGGGAATCTTGAGGTGTTTCGGGACATGTCACGGTCTGCCCATACAAACATATAAAGGTGATAGGGAACCAGAAACTGGAGCAGCATGCACAGTCAGATAGAAAGGGCTCATGACACTCACATGTACCCCCCTCCCTACACAACCCAAATAACATGTACACACTACACTGCTACACTATTCTGACAGTCTGTTAACAATGGCCAGACATACACAGACTTCTCAAATGTACAGTTTCCCCACAGAATGTATAATCATAGGACTCATATCTATGGCCACTTCCTTGTCACATGTTTGAGGGTCTATGACATCAGTGAGATGGTAGCAGGAATGAGGACAATAAATAATGATGCTACATACCTCTGAACCTCTTAGTGCATGACATCTGGACAAAGCCTGACATAATTGGGGGACAGAGGCCCAAATACAGGGATATATTGGATATATTGCTGTTATAAATTTAGACAGTTGCTGGTGTTATTGGGTTTGTTGTAACATGTCTTCTCTGAGGGATATGAAGTCAGTAACACCAATGGATGTTAGCCTTTACTGACTGCATTCCCTAGAGTATCCTACTGATTAGCCAAGGACAACAACTGTCTGGGGAACATACCAAACATATGAGCCATGCATCTGGACAGTGTCTAGGCCTCTGGACAGTGTAGAGGTTTGACAGCAGTCATGTAACTGAAAGGAAATCCTCTGACAGCTGACAAACATGTCACCCAGCACCTTATGAAGCACAGTAAGACCAACACAATGCTCCCCCATGTCAGCTCTGGGCAATTACCCAGGTATATTCAAATATAGCATGCACTACAGGGATGGAACTTTAGTGAAAAGCAGATAGTGGTGCAAAAATGTCCACCCAAAAACATTTGCCACAGCCACAGCAACATACCAGTACCCAAAATGAAATCTAGAGTAGAACAGCTCTCTGAACAAGCATAGCCTTATTGTCAGTCACACACTACATGGACATATACTAGCCCTACAAGCATACAAACCTGATAGACTGCCAGCAGCCATAGCAGCATGCACAGTCAGATAGGTAAAGGATATATGGCACTCACATCTGCTACTCTCCCTACCCAGCCCAACAAACATCTACACACAACACTGCTACACAATCTTGGCAGTCTATTCACAATGGTCAGACATACATAACTGTCATATGTACAGATTTCCACAGAATTTCCAGGGTGTGGAACCATTATCCTGGCCACTGCTGCATATCACAGCCAGGAGTCTGCTAGGTCACTGGGATGATAACTGGAGTGCAATCACTAATTAATGATATACCATACCTCTACACCTCATAGTACAGGACATCTGGACAATGCATGATGTACTTGGGAGACAGGGGGCTGGAAAGAGGGACATATCACACACATAATGGTGTTACAAACTGAAACAGTAGCTGGTGTTATATGTGTTTTTGCAACATAACATCCCTGAAGGATATGATGTCTGGAACACCAATGGCTGTCAACAGTTAATGACTAGAATCCTCACATTATCCTACTGACCCCACAAAAACAGATGTTGTTCGAGGAACAGATCAAACGTAACAGGCAAACCTTTGGCCAGTCTGTGGACAACATGTCAGTTGAGAGGTATGTCAGAGGTATATCACTGTCAGATGTCAAGTCACTCAGTAAATGCATGTCCAGACAAACCCTGTCAATCTAGCAACCCTCTATGTGTATAACAGCACTAATGACATACAATCTGTACCCAGTTCTGGAGCTTTGTCCCCCATGTTGTTGGGCTGTCCTGTGAGGTATTCCCACCTACTGTCTGTGAAGCTGTAGCCCCCACACCTCCATAATGTCCCCTGCACAGGCAAGGAAAAGGGGCAAGACCCATATAAAGGACCTCCCATATGTTGGAACTAGCAGCAGTGTCCAGGCCCACACCACAATACTATGTGAGCATCTACATAGCTGTATGGCCTCAGCAATAACTGGCAGGACAACATCAACCCCCTCAAGGTAGGCTGAACACCTGTGCTGGACAGCAGCAATACACAACTACCATCATAGCTGGAAATAATCGTAGGACAGGCCAAGAAGGAACAGATGCCTCACTGGAAGCCATGTCACCTTGTTTTGCACAAGCAAATAAGGTCACAGGTGTTGTACCCTAAGGCTGTCTTTGAGTGCAAACTGGATACATCCACCAAGGCCAATCGCTAGGCCTTTTAAACGTGTGTCTGCAATTCCAGAAACAACACACATATCTGGTCTGTAGTGTTGGTCAAGAACACCACATACACATATGTCATAGATATAGGCAACTGGCTGCAGACAGGTGAAGTGTAAACATCACCTCCCTGTCCCCCCATAGGTACACATGTGCATGTACAGCACCTGCCCCTCTCCCCTCATGATCAGGAAGCAGGTCTGTAATGCCCTCTCAAAGGCAACACATAGAGGTCTCCATAGGCCTGATACCATTCCTGGCTGCATCTTACATGAACACAGGCATGGGCTCTCAGACTCATTCTGCAGTGTAGTCAACCACAGCCTGAGCACCAATGTCATCCCATCTACACAGAGGACAGACAGAAAGTTGATAGAAAACAGGTTATGCATTAGCATGAATGTTCTGAAGGATACAAGTCTGAAACTGAAATATATGCCATTATGTCATGACAGCAGTCCTCAGTGACATGGCTGAAAACCTCAATACTCTCCATTTAATATAATAATATTATATAATATTAATATCCACTAGGCGAAATGCAAACCCATGCAAACCTGCATACAACTGCTTAAAACTGCCTTAATCACTCTGTCTGCATCAGCCTCTGTTCTTCTCAGCAACAAAATTAACAGCCCTTGAACCCAAGACCCTGTACATCATAGTGACAGCAGTTTACCACTAAGCCATATGAGCTGTAGGATTTTCTGCTGTTTTTCAAACATATCATTAGGAAGAAACATTGTGGAATCACTACTGATAGGTATTTACAAATATATATATATAATAAAACATATCACATGGCTGATAATTGTATATTAGCCCTAGTGAGAATAAATGTGATCATAGATAATTTGAGGGAACCCATGTAAGGGATTCAGCATTTAGGAACTGATTTTATCCATTAGTGGCATGAGGGGCAATCCTGGAGTACATTTTCTATTACCCATCCTTAGATCCAAGTTGCATTTGAATATGGACAGGGATGAGCTTTGTTTTACTTGAATGGAAAGTCTTTTCTGGAACAGTGGTAGCCTCTGTGATATATATCCATCTCTCCACAGCATTCAGTTTAGATACATAGATTGAGTATTTCTGATGCCATTTGATTTGCTGATGTTCAATAGGTCCATCTGTATTAGGTCGGAGGATACTTTGTATGCCAGACATGTCACTACTAAGCACTCTGTAGGGTACTGAGTATAGTGATAAATCTTTGAGGTGGTCCATGCTGGACCTATTGTTTAGGACTTGTATCTTTTTAGTAAGGTATCTCTGGGGGAATTACAATTGTTGCATGGGTCTGGACAGATATATGCCAAAGTGGGCATTATACAAAATGATTAACCTAATCAGGGCTTTGTAAAGATCTAGTCAAAATCAATTTGTTTATAAGCTGTGCAATATAGAAGGACTTTCTTATGACTCTGGGCACATGTTCATCAAAAGTTAGGTCACTGTACACACACAAGTTCCAAAATGCCAAACAACTGGGTCAGTTCTCAGGGGGGCATTGTCAATTTGGTAGTTTCCTAGAGTAGATGACTTCCCAAAGGATATGATAATGTATTTCTTGGAGTTTAACTTCAATTCATGATTCTGGCACCAGTTATTGTTTGGAACAAACCTTCCTGCATGATGGCTAAGTCATTTGGGAATGCAATAACTGCCCTTAGCTTGCAGTCATCTCAAACTTAGTCAGCCAAAACCCTTTGGTATTTCCTTCTACTTTTGAGATGTATATGCCAAACAGAAAAAGTCTCAGCACAGAACCCTGGGGGACTCCATTGGTGACTGGTCTCTTCCCCTATTTTGATCTCCTGCATCCTATGAGCAAGCACGCATGTATTCATTCTTTGATTCACCTTCCTGATTAACACAATCAGGTTAATACAAATTATATTCCTTGTATAATACAACACCACTTGTCAGAATGTGTTTTAAATTTGTAGTTCGGAACAGTCTTCTAGTAAGCAATGAAACAAAATGTATGAACCAATAATGACAAAACTACCCATTTCAGAAACTTTCAACCATAAAAGGCCACTCAGACTTCTGTCATTTCAATCCACCAATATCAGTAAATGCACAAAATCTCTGCAGAAGTAAGTATCTAAATAATTCCACATTAAAGGAATCTGTAACTAATGAAGAGGTTGCTGCTAGCAAACAACTTTATATTTCATTGTTTCATCTGCAAATAAAGTGACTTTTGCCCTTGAAGAATAAATTGCCTATGCTACATTAAAAAAATGCTAAGCTAGTAATTTTGCAATGGGGAATGGATGGCAAACTGATAACAGAAACATAGTTATTAGATAACTCCTCCAAAGTAGAACATTCATAGGACTGCAGCATCCACTCCCTTTAAAGTACAACACAGTATAGTATCAGTGATCTACCTGCATACTGTGGGAGTCGAACCCACAGCCTTCTGCATCAAAAAGCAAGCATATTACCTGTTGTGCTACTAACAATGCGAGTGAGCAAGCATAAGTAGCACTAAACTTCTCTTTCCCTGAAGCTCTCAGCTCCTTGTAAAATCCACTTGACACTCAACTAAATCTCTCAACTTCGCAGCACAAGAAATCTAGAAAAAGGCAAAATTTATTTGAGGGGGCAAAGGCCCAAAACCAGAGACACATTTTAAATATTGTTTGTATAATCTTAGAAAGTTACAAAAATAAAGTGCTTTGTGTTGTCATGTGTTTCTTGAAATATAGGAAGACTGAAACTTAAAGGGCTATCATTATTTAGTGAATTCAGTTCTCACAGATTTGCCAGAAAACCACACATTTTAAGAGGAACAGACCAAAAGTAATAGCCAAATATTCTGTGAAAATCTGGACAGCTGAGAGCTATGGACTCAACTCCCTGAATCACAAGTGGTGGTATGGGTAGAGAATTCAGGCTCTTGTTTGAGCCTGAGTAACACTAACCACCAGGTATACCTAACTGGGACATTTCACACACAGACACACACACACACACACTCCTGTAACACAGAGCAATAAGAGAACAAGAACAGCTAGTTTAGTTAATTTAACTTCCGCACGCAAATCCACATTAGTGTGAAAACTCCACTTCATTAATTTTTTCCGACATGTCTTGCAACTGTAAAAGTGGGGAAGCTCCCCCTTCCCCTGACTCTATGGTTCCAGCACCCATGTGTGTACACCAATGGTGCAGAGTTTGTGGGAAAAAACAGACTGTAAGGTGTTTCCATAGTTTATACTGTTGTGCTGCAGATGCTGCCTGTATGATTGGCTGACTATGATGCATTCCGCCTGCTAGCCATGTAACTTGTAACTTGTAACGTGTAATTTGTTTTTGATTGCTTTTATTCTGCTATTTTCCTTTTTTCCCTTTTGTTCCCTTCCCATTTCCTCCCCTTTTAAGCCCCGAGGTGCGCCGAGCAAACCCAGTGCCCAAATGAAAACAGTCCTGGTTATTTCCGGGGGGGGGTGTTTATTTTAGACCCATTTAAGTAAATGAAAAAGCAAGAGAAGTATTCTGAATTTAATCAAAAAACAAATAAATCCACTGAAAATGGTACAATAAAAAATAGATTATCAAACCCATTTAGCTAATGTAATGTAGTACCCCCATATAAAACAGAAATTGCATGAGTTTCCCTTTGAAGTGTCTAGTGTAAACAATCAGTGGAGTAACCTGCATAGGAAAGCTTAACAAAAATCTCCTGGACTCTAACTGAAATTCCCTGTCCCCTGAACTTATCCTCTATCACACGAATATTCACCATATGAGTGATAGTCTTGTAAGTGTCAAGGCTGAGCACATTCTGCTAAACGAAAGCTGTTCATGGTCATAGCTTTGCAGCTCATGGTAGCATGCATGCTATCATTTGAAGCATAAACTAAAATATTAAGAAATTCAATTTCATGTTTCTGCGCATTTTAAGTAAATGAAAAAGCAAGAGAAGTATTCTGAATTTAATCAAAAAACAAATAAATCCACTGAAAATGGTACAATAAAAAATAGATTATCAGCATAACATTTGTAAAATATTATGTCATCAGAATACCCATCCGTCTTGAAACAATGCTTTTCACAGTCCACCATAGAAATGATGATGTAACTAGAGGCAAATTTTGTTCCCAAAGTATAGCCCCTAAGTTGAAGAAAGAACTCACCATTAAAGAAGTTATCATTCAATGGCTTTTGAAGTTTTGTCTGACTATTAACTTTCTCTTCTTTAACGTTCAGTTCTTTCTTTAGCTTAGTTCCACTGGTAGACAGCTAACCTCAGAATTTACAGATTCTACATTTTCTTAGTTCCACCGGTAGAATGCAAGCCTTATAACATTACACATATTGTTAGTTCCACAGGTAGAAGGCTAGCCTCACAATATACAAATTCACCATTTTGGTAGTTCCAGTAGTAAAATACTAGCCATAATACATACAGATTCACTAGCCCTATAATGCATTAGAGAAATGCTTGGCATAGTATGTACAGATTACACAACTGCTTTGTTCCACTGGCAGAATGTTAGTCGTAGCTCAGACAACGGTGTTTCATAACCTACTGTCATCCCTCTTCTACTTTCACATCATCCTTTTCATATCTCCTTATCTGCCTGCACCACCTCAACCTCCATCAACATCTTTCTTTTAGCAAAACACACTCATCCTAGACACTTCCTAGACTATAACTGATAGACTCATAGATTCATAGATTGTTACAAGGCTAGTGACCCAGGAGGCCTTCCTAAGCCTAGCTAGGCTTTCACTAAAGAATAATGATGGCCTGTAATCAAATAAGACATTGAGGGCCAGACACATATAAGCAGCCTCTCTCCATATGGGACATGGGTGACAGGCCTGGTCTAAATTTCTTATTCCCAATCCACTGGTCTAGGTGGTGCTTAAACTGGGTAATAGACATGGATGGGAAGCCCGTTCGATAAAAAGGGCAATCTCTGGGACACATAGCTCTCTCTCCAGCATGTTCTGTTTAAGTCACAGACAAAATTCAGGTCCTTAGGCCTTGTATTTCTTGTACTGTTTCACTTACAAATATACAGGAGATTCGTAAGTGTGTGAGTTGCCTTGTAAGCCAAGCATAGATTACCCCTCAGCAATCTCTAGGAGACTGAATAGAAGGAAAGGGCTTTAAGGCACTCTGCATAAGGCAGGTTTGTTATGCTTTGTATTCTTTTTGTAAAGAACCTTTGAGTCACTCTAGTTGCTGCATATGCCTGATCAGGTACATACCAAAGGGAGCATTGTACTCTGTGATTAGTCTGATAATGATGGAGTACAGAGGAATAATGACTTCTTTGGACCTAGATGCCATGCCCTTACTTATAATTTGAGCAACACAAAAGGATTTCCTTACCACTGTGGCCATGTGGTTTTCAAAGGTACAGCTGTCTACGTGTGTACCCAAATCCCTGACCACTGGGTCAACTCTTAGGGGTATATTATCAACATGGTAATTAACAGGGATGGTTGACTTCCCAAAGGGTACAATTATCCATTTCTTAGCATTGAATTTAAGACCATGGCTTTGGCATCATAGTCAGAAACAGGCCTTCCTGAAGAATACTAGTGTCTGCAGGAGCATCGATGAGAACACCCAGCTTGCAGTCATCTGCAAACTTAGTCAGCCATAAACCTTCAGCATTTGCTTCCATTTCAGAGATTTCAGAGAAATAGATACCAAAAAGGAGCAGTCCCAATACCGACCCCTAGGGCACTCCGCTAGTGACTGGCCTATTGGTGGAGGTGGCCTCACCTATTTTGACCTCCTGGGTCATATCAGTGATCCAGTTGACTGTCCAGCGGGTGATAAAAAGGGTTTATACCGAAATTAGTGAGCTTGTTTATGCTGCCTGAATGGGTAATATATCAAAAGCCTTGGCTAGGTCAAGGTAAACAGTGTGCACAGTCTTGCCTTCATCCAATGCTTTAATGACTCTCTCAAAAAAGTATACCAGATTTAATAGGCATAAATTTCATTTAACAAAGCTGAACTGTGATGAGCCCAGGGTTTGCAGGTTACCTGTGTCCTCATTTATCATATCCATGATGATTTTTTCCATGGCCTTGCATATGAGGCTGGTCAGACTTATGGACCTGTAGTTACCCGGATCAGTGGTTAGACCTCCTTTTGGCAGGAGAAAGAATGTAACCATCTTCCATTCCTTGGGCACAAAATCTGACTGTAGACTCCAGTTGAAGAGTGATTCAAGTGGACCAGAGAGGTCAAGTTTCATGCTATTTATTAGGTTTAAACAAATGAAGCCAGCAGCCCAAGGTGTCAGCATAAATTGATTTAATACATAAATCTAGAGGGAAAAATCCCTCAGATAACAAGTATACAGACCGGTTTCGGCTCAGCAGAGCCTTCCTCAGTGACACAAGTTTTTTGGAAAAATCAATTCACAAAGGTTTCAAACACAATATATATATGTAAATAGAGCCAAAAACACTGCATGATCAGCCTATCAAAATTGGCAAATCATAATTGGTCATTAAGACTGCGCTTATTCTTGATGTCACTAATGTGTTCACCAATTCTAAGGCGAAATGCCCTGGAAGTCTTTCCCACATAAAATGCAGAACACATCTCAAAAATCTCAGGTGTATTCTGACTACTGAACCTATAAGAGTAGATTGACTATAAACTTTGGAATCAAACAAGGGCTTCTTATAATGACTCAAATGTGACCCAATAGTACGTCCCCTTCTAAAAGAAAATGAACATCTGTTCCCAAGAAAATTACTCAATCTGTTGTCAGCCAAAAGGATGTTCCAATGTCTGTCAATAATCTTCATAAAGCCTCGAGTATTGCGTCCATAAGAGGTAACTAGCCTAAGTGGTTGTTGTGACCTGTCACGATTGTGATTTTTATAGCACAACAGCCCTTGTTTGATTCCAAAGTTTATAGTCAATCTACTCTTATAGGTGCTCCGGTAGTTGGATGTTTTTCGTGTGGCCATTGCAAATTTTGTAATAAGGTTTCACGTATTGGGGAATTCAGTAGTCAGAATACACCTGAGATTTTTGAGATTAATTTTTGGGCAAACTGCAGTTCTGGGTGGGTTATATATTTAGTGACCTGCACGTGTTCTGCATTTTATGTGGGAAAGACTTCCAGGGCATTTCGCCTTAGAACTGGTGAACACATTAGTGACATCAAGAATAAGCGCAGTAACAACGCACTATTTAAACATAGTTTAAAACATACCACAGCTAATTTTATGTTTTGTATCATTGATCACATTAAGGGTAAATGTCAGGACAAAATGAAATGGCAGGAATTGCTTACTTCAAAAGAGAGGAAGTGGATAATTAAACTGGGAGCAATGTTTCCACCTGGTCTTAATGACCAATTATGATTTGCCAATTTTGATAGGCTGATCATGCAGTGTTTTTGGCTCTATTTACATATATATATTGTGTTTGAAACCTTTGTGAATTGATTTTTCCAAAAAACTTGTGTCACTGAGGAAGGCTCTGCTGAGCCGAAACCGGTCTGTATACTTGTTATCTGAGGGATTTTCCTCTAGATTTATGTATTAAATCAATTTATGCTGACACCTTGGGCTGCTGGCTTCATTTGTTTGGACTTATATGGGTCTTTGCCGTGCAGCGGTCTTTCGTGCATCCTGTATGGACTTTTTCTTTTTTTTTTTTTTTTTTTTTTATTTATTAGGTTTCCCAAGATGTTATCAGGCCCATCGATGCAGTATTTTTGGCCTTGGAAAGTGCATTGATGACCTGTTCCCTAGTAATGGCTGAGGGACTGTGGTATGTGGGATTTCTTTTGAACTATCACGGGGAAGTGGATTGAGAAATTTGAGATGAACCTGTCAGCCAAAAGGTTGGCAATGGCCTCTAGTTCAGTGTGGATGATACCATTTACAGTAAGTTCTGCGCATTGTTGTGCATTTCCCCTGAGGTTACGGACATAGCTATAGAAAGCTTTGTCCTTTGCCTGAAAAGCTGTTCTTTCTTCAAATTTAACCTTTGAAGTATTAATTAATCTTCTTAGCTGCCTGTTCAGATTAGTTGAGGGCTTCTAGTATGTATGGCTTTGTTCCTCATACACTTGGCTAAGATTTTTTTTCTTTATTGTATAACCAATTGATACTGTGATTCCACCTAGGTGGCTTTGTCTTATTCTTAGTATGCATGGGCTCACAGTATACATCTATTAATATGGTTGTACAGAGATTTTGTAAATAGCTAGGCATATGCCATGGTTTTTAATGAGTTTCGGGGTCCTTGGAATTTAGTAGAGAGAGGTTAGCCTAGGAATAGCTCCTAAAGGTTTTTGGTTTCGCTGGATCCTCGGATTTAATTTTTATTTCAAGCAATACTGCCTTATGGTCAGATCTGATAAGCAAAGACATTATACTGAGTGAGGATCATCATCTCCCCCCATGTTCTTGAGACAAGGGCAAGGAGGTTTGTACCCCTGGTAGGAGAATGAGCCATCTGTTCAAGTATGTTGGTATTGACAAAGTTTAGGAATCACTGGGCTTGTGCATTAGAAGTGGTGTACGATTTCACAGTCTTTAGAAGGGATCGTTGAGATCCCCGATGAATATCATATTGGGTTGAATGGTGAGGGGCTCTAGTACATTGAGATAGGTAGCATGGGTTTCCTGGCACATGGAGGGGGACCTATAGGTTGCAAGGATAAGGTACGAGACCCTGTTTATGGTGAGTTGCACATGTATGAGTTCCAGTGGGTCATATACTTTAACTAGTCTGGATGTGATGATGGTTTTAATATATACTGAGACTCCTCCACCTTTAGTTCCCTCCTGTGCAGTAGCTGGTCTAATGGTGTGAAAGGCATTATAACCTTGCATTGCCAGGGTATTCTCAGCAATGTTAAACCATGTCTCTATTACAACACAGATGTCTACACTCTCCAGGGAGAGGAAGGCTTGCAGGGAGTGGAGTTTAGTATTGAGCAGTACTAACTTCAGATATTCTTTTGTAGATTCAGTTAAGTCCGGAGGTTTATCAGTTTGGTATTGCCTAAAAAAGGCACTATGGGAGTGGAAAAGGTCTGTGCCAGTATCTGAAAGCCTAGAAGGGGTAAATGCAGGCCATCCCTGGCAAAGCAGCATGGACTGTCAGTCATGTCCTCCAAGGCCATAAAGCATTGTACCCTCTTGATTTGACACCCAGAAGCTAAGAAATGTGGTATCATCCTTGGAGAAGGTAGTCCTAGCTCATAGCTGCCTGAGACACATAATCAATGAGCTCGATCATGTCTCGATTCATATAGTCAAGGGAGGTGCATCTCATGTCATTAACACCCACATGGACTATGACAGAGTCATACTGGTACCTGTGGTTCGATGTCTCGATTCATATAATCAAGGGAGGTCCATCTCATGTCATTAACACCCACATGGACTATGACAGAGTCATACTGGTACTTGTGGTTCAATGTCTTGATTCGTATAGTCAAAGGAGGTGCATCTCATGTCATTAATACCCACATGGTCTATGGCAGAGTCATACTGGTACCTGTGGTTCAATGTCTCAATTCATATAGTCAAGGGAGATGCGTCTCATTTCATTAACACCCACATGGACTATGACAGAGTCATACTGGTACTTGTGGTTCAATGTCTCTATTCACATAGTCAAGGGAGGTGTGTCTCATGTCATTAACACCCACATGGACTATGACAGAGTCATACTGATACCTGTGGTTCAATGTCTCGATTCATATAGTCAAGGGAGGTGCGTCTCATGTCATTAACACCCACATGGACTATGGCAGAGTCATACTGGTACCTGTGGTTCAATGTCTCAATTCATATAGTCAACGGAGGTGCGTCTCATGTCATTAACACCCACATGAACTATGACAGAGTCATACTGGTACCTGTGGTTCAATGTCTCAATTCATATATTCAAGGGAGGTGCATCTCATGTCATTAACACCCACATGGACTATGACAGAGTCATACTGGTACCTGTGTTCAACGTCTCGATTCATATAGTCAAGGGAGGTGCTTTTCATGTCATTAACATCCACATGGACTATGACAGAGTCATACTGGTACCTGTGGTTCAATGTCTTGATTCATATAGTCAAGGGAGGTACGTCTCATGTCATTAACACCCACATGGACTATGACAGAGTCATACTGGTACCTGTGGTTCAATGTCTCAATTCATATAGTCAAGGGAGGTGTGTTTCATGTCATTAACACCCACATGGACTATGACAGAGTCATACTGATACCTGTGGTTCAATGTCTTGATTCATATAGTCAAGGGAGGTGCATCTCATGTCATTAACACCCACATGGACTATGACAGAGTCATACTGGTACCTGTGGTTCAATGTCTCAATTCATATAGTCAAGGGAGATGCATCTCATGTCATTAACACCCACATGGACTATGACAGAGTCATACTGGTACTTGTGGTTCAATGTCTCGATTCACATAGTCAAGGGAGGTGCGTCTCATGTCATTAACACCCACATGGACTATGACAGAGTCATACTGGTACCTGTGGTTCAATGTCTCGATTCATATAGTCAAGGGAGGTGCATCTCATGTCATTAACACCCACATGGACTATGACAGAGTCATACTGGTACCTGTGGTTCAATGTCTCGATTCATATAGTCAACGGAGGTGCGTCTCATGTCATTAACACCCACATGAACTATGACAGAGTCATACTGGTACCTGTGGTTCAATGTCTCAATTCATATAGTCAAGGGAGGTGCATCTCATGTCATTAACACCCACATGGACTATGACAGAGTCATACTGGTACCTGTGTTCAATGTCTCAATTCATATAGTCAAGGGAGGTACGTTTCATGTCATTAATACCCACATGGACTATGACAGAGTCGTACTGGTAGCTGTGGTTCAATGTCTCGATTCATATAGTCAAAGGAGATGCTTTTCATGTCATTAACACCCACATGGACTATGACAGAGTCATACTGGTACCTGTGGTTCAATGTCTCGATTCATATAGTCAAGGGAGGTGCGTCTCATGTCATTAACACCCACATGGACTATGAAAGAGGCATACTGGTACCTGTGGTTCAATGTCTTGATTAATATAGTCAAGGGAGGTGCATCTCATGTCATTAACACCCACATGGACTATGACAGAGTCATACTGGTATCTGTGGTTTAATGTCTCGATTCATATAGTCAAGGGAGGTGATTCTCATGTCATTAACACCCACATGGACTAAGACAGAGTCACACTGGTACCTGTGGTTCAATGTCTTGATTCATATAGTCAAGGGAGGTGCATCTTATGTCATTAACACCCACATGGACTGTGACAGAGTCATACTGGTATGTGTGGTTCAATGTCACGATTCATATGGTCAAGGGAGGTGTGTCTCATGTCATTAACACTCACATGGACTATGACAGAGTCATTCTGTTACCTGTGGTTCAATGTCTCTATTCATATAGTCAAGGGAGGTGTGTCTCATGTCATTAACACCCACATGGACTATGACAGAGACATACTGGAACCTGTGGTTCAATGTCTCGATTCATATAGTCAAGGGAGGTGTGTCTCATGTCATTAACACCTACATGGACTATGACAGAGACATGCTAGTACCTGTGGTTCAACATCTCCATTCATATAGTCAAAGGAGGTGTGTCTCATGTCATTAACACCCACATAGACTATGACAGAGTCACACTGGTACCTGTGGTTTAATACCTGAGTGCCTGTGTGACTTGACGGAACCTAGCCCCAGAATGGCAGCTAACCATGACTCTCTCCTTACTCAGTCTGGTGAGGGGGACATTGGTGTGCCTCACTATAGAATCACCAATGGCCCGGAAATTTGGCTGTGTGCTGGTTTGCCTTAAGGGCTTAGCAGTAGAGGCACTGGATACAGTCTTGCTATGTGTAGCTGTGAGTAGTGTTTTAACAGAGTGTTTACATGATGGTTGAGGACCCATTATTTTTGATTGCACTGTGCAGGAGGTCTTAGCGGTTTACTAAGGTTACCTGTAGGTGTCTCCACATAAGTAGTTTTAAGTGTAGGGTCTTTACCCTGTGCAGTAGGCATTATGTGTGTATCACTGACAACCTCTATAGGATTAGTTTTGGTTGTATGAGAGAGTTTTGCTTCCAGAGTTAAAGTGTATTTACACCTCTTGCATACCTTATCTGTTTTATTAAGAATACGTGGGTTATCAGTGTACACAAGGCAAATTGCTACAATGACTCACAATACCCATTTCAGCCAGAGTGGCCACAGAAAGTGTTGTGAAGAGCATATCCATGGCTACTGATCTACAAGGGAGGAGTGAGTGAAATTGAAAAAATTGAATATGTCAGTAAGACATGGAACTTGATGAGCAAAGCTTAGCTATGCACAAACTAGATGCTCTAATAGTTTAAAAAAATCTGTATAGACAGTTAGGGTATTTTAATAAAAACATACTGCAAGAAATTGGTGACTACACAGATTAAAAGAACTAAGACACTTTTACAACAACAGTCAAAATAAACCTTCAACCAGCAATTCCTAGCTCACAATGGCATAGGCTATCCTCTCCTGCCACAGGAGTGTAGACTACAAACATTCTTAATGTAAAATAACTGGTTTGGAACACAAGTGCTTAAACCAGAGCAAATACACTTAGAATAACAACAACAATAAACCTTTACCAGCAATTCCCAGCTCAGAAGGGTGGAAGCTACTGTCTCCCCTTCCACAAGAGTATAGACCACAAACATTCTTAATGTAAAATAACTGGTTTGGAGCCCAAGTGCTTAAACCAGAACTAAGTCACTTTTAGATAATAGACACAAGAAGTCTTCAACCAGCAATTCCCAATGCAGAAGGGTGTAAGCTACCTGTCCTGCCACAAGAGTGTAGACCATAAACCTTCCTAACTAGTTTGGACCCCAAGTGCTTAAACCAGAACTAAGTCACTTTTAGATAATAGACACAAGAAGTCTTCAACCAGCAATTCCCAATGCAGAAGGGTGTAAGCTACATGTCCTGCCACAAGAGTGTAGACCACAAACCTTCCTAACTAGTTTGGACCCCAAGTGCTTAAATCAAAACTTAGAGGCTTGGAATAGCAGTTACAGTGTAATCAGGCTACTAACAAGCAGTAATAAATCCATCAGCTTAAATGCAGTTGAACACTTTAACAAAAATATAGTAAGAACAGCTGAATAAAGTGCATTTTTAGTAACTGGGAAGGTAGGAAACAGAAGATAATTCAAGTTTACGAGACTAAGAGGGAGGGCCTTCCCAGTGGATCCTCTCTGTTCTCAGTAGAATGAGCTGATGAGATGAGACTCGGATGAGTGTCCAGCTATACTAGGGGTGGGCAGCTCAAAATCTACTAAGTTTAAAAGCATAACAGCAGCAGGGCAGGTGGGTAGGAAAAAATAAATGCAGACAGAGTTAAGCAATAGTCAGGCAGAGAACAGCAAGTCAAACAAGCACTACAGCTAAAGATGCTACTAAATATATGTAGTTGAATGAAGAATGCTATTTCTCATCTCTTCCCGCTAATTAGCTGGATGTTACTCACTGTCTGCAAACAAATTATTTTCTAACTGACCCTAGCCAAGACTTCCTAAAACTCCAAAAAGAACAAAAAAAAATTAAAACAAAACAAAATGCAATATAATAAAAATATAAAAAAATAGAAGTAACCCACCCTTAAATGAATAACCACTCCAAAATCAAATGCAGACAGAGATCAGCAAGTCAAACATGCACTACCATAACCACATGGTGAATATCTGTGTGATGGAAGGTTATATTTAGAGGAGACTGAATGGATTAAACGTTGCTTGTGTTAAACATGTTTTCATGTAAGCACCTATAAAAAGTGATGCTGTTAGTGATTTTTTTCCCATAGAATACTGTTTGAACCAGAATGAGGAAGGAGGTCACTGATCCAGATGATGCAGAGACAGACCGTATACATGTGCGTGTGTGTGTGTGTGTGTGTGTGTGTGTGTGTGTGTGTGTGTGTGTGTGTGTGTGTGGACATTAAATAAATGTGTATATGCATACAAAATTCAAATGTACTTCAGGAATAAGGTGCTTTCGGTATGTAAAATACAAATCATATTTTTGCAGTAGGCAGCACATTGGTTCAGTGTTTCCAGCAGTTATCACTGCTGATTGAAACTGCTTGTTTTTTTTTTCAACTTTGCTTTTTAGCTGAGTTGCTTGTTTTGCAGACTGCACATGACTTCATTATTTTTAAATGGACTTTTGCTAGGTGCTCCAGTTACCCACCACATCCAAAAATCATGCTGTAGACAAACAGTCAATACCCTACCTGCCCATAGCTAGGAGTGCAGTGTTCACCCTCGTGACCCTGAAATGGATTAAGCAGGTGACTGTAGAATGAATTAATGAATTAATTCATTCATTTGTTACTAGTTTGGCTCTGCCTTTGCAATGCAATGATTTTACAGCTTTAAAAAAACAAGAATGCAGTCACCTATTGTAGCAAGCTCTAGCTGAAACCCAAATGGTATAGACTCCGATAAAGGATTTTCGTGCCAGCACCAATAAAAAGCAAACGACAAAAGAAGAAACTTGATGTACGCAAAACCTTAACGCCAAGTTTATTTATAAAGAAACAAGCGTTTTCGCTGAAGCCACAGCCACAGCTTCTTCAGAGTTTACAAAAAAACCCGCCAAGCTAGGTTTATATTCACACGTCATTACGTGTTCCAAAAGAGGCAATTAAAGGGCTATGCCCGTTTAAACAAAAATATCATAAGTAAAAGATAAAAACAGTTAAAAACAAGCCCCCAGGACTACTTCAAATTAGTAACAACATCCATTCCAAACTATTATTAACACTATGAGATAATAACTTCATACAAAAAATATTAAAATCCATCACATTACATCAATGTATCATATAAAACATAAGAAATAAATACCATAGTATTGCGTATTAATATAATATGCATGTCATATCAAGTGCTTAAAACCAAACCTAGAATGTTTCTATTAACTTAGATAACACATTGCACAACCTTGGTTCTAATCACCTTAAAAATAAAGTGTTTAAAAAAACACCTTATAAAACTTACTTTAATACATAATTTTAATCAAAGTACCGTGTCTTTACTAAGTTTTTTTCGAATAGAGACTAAGTCAAATGAAAGAGTCACCTATTATACCTCATTGCTATGGTAGATAGTTTTTAGACCCTAGTTATTTTTCTTACTAACACTAAGCTCTATCATCAGTATCAACTAAATTATTTAAGTAGTAGATCATTTATAATACACCCTCCCAGCTTCAGATTACACCATTTTTTAAAATTTATTCCTTAATTTTAACAATTGGAGTATTTACCATGTGTTAGGAGGCCCCTCAGTTAGTAATTATCTTTTATAACTTTTTAATCTCAGTATACAAGCAATATTACAGTGCTCGTTCAAGCCAGGATATGAAAAGGCATCTAACCTCAGTTGCCATTCTAATTCCTTATTCTCTAAAATTAATGATGTTGGCCCCCCTCTTCCGGTGTTTAAAATTTGATCAATTACAATAAATTCAAAACTATGCCCCACGTTTTTTATGGTATGTTTCGCTAAGGCGTTTTCATTATTCTGCTTCCTCATGGCGTAAACGTGTTCGTAAACTCTGTCCCTCAGCCTTCTGTCAGATTTCCCTATATAGAAGGCTGGGCAGCAGTTACACATTGCCAAATAAATAATAGATCTTGATTCACAGTTTAATTTTTGGTTGATTCTAAATTGCCTTCCACGAATACTAAAAACACTTGTTGTTTTCACAAGATGACAATAATTGCAGTGTCCACATTGAAAGGATCCTTTCATTTTAGTCATAGAAGTGGATACATTATGTCTCTGTAATAAGGCTTTCAAGTTATTCCCTCTTCTATAAGCTATCCTTGGTTTATTTCCTAATCTTTCCAGGAGTTGGTAATTATTAGCAATGAAATACCAATTTTTGTACAGGATGAATTGTATTGTCTTCGAATCAGTACTGAAAGTAGTAATAAAACTACATTCATAGTTATTAGATGTATAGTTATGATGGTCAACTGTATTGGTGTCATTGTGGTTTGTTGGCAAAGTTATCCCTCCACTTAAATCCAATGCTGAATTAACCAACATAACCGGTACTTGTTTCTCCGGTAGGAGCGGAGGATAAAGTCCCGAGTCCCTTTTATCATTAACCTCCTGGAATATTTCATCAAATAGATGTACTGGGTAATCTCTGTTAGTAAACATAAGTTTTAAAGAATCACATTCTTTCTGAAAAAGAACCTCGGTGCTACAGATCCTGGATGCCCGAATCAGCTGGCCCTTGATTATAGCTTTCTTTTGTTTGTATGGGTGACAACTCTTAAAATGGAGTAGGGAATTACAATAGGTGGGTTTTCTATAAATACTTGAAAAATATTCACCCTTTATTACATCCTTACTCAGTTTGATATCCAAGAAATCAATTTCATTCTCAGAAAATTTTGATGTAAACCTTAAAAAAGGTGTGGTGTCATTAATAATAGACACAAATTTTTCTGCATCATCCTTATCACCCTCAAGCAAAATGAATATATCATCCAAGTACCTAGTGTAAAATTTTATTTTTGCTTTCCTTAAAGGATGGTTAAATATATTTTCCTTCTCCCAGTGTGCCATAAACAAATTCACCACACTGGCTCCGCAAGGGGACCCCATTGCGACCCCTTGCTTCTGCAGAAAAAATTGACCATTAAAAGCAAAGTAATTGGATGATAGAATTATGTCCAGTAACTGAGTGACTACATTCATCTCTTTTTTTGTAGCTTTTAATTCCATTAACATGAGGGAAATCCATTCAACTGCCTCTAAATGGGGAATAGATGTATATAAATCTATTACATCTATTGTTAAAAAATTAACAGCATTATTATATTCTACATTTCTTATTTTTTCCAAAAAAGTCCAAGAGTCCTTGCAGATGTAGGTTACTTCTTTCAAATAATTTGAAAGAATAGTCTCCACTAACTTTGCACAGGGATATGTTAAAGAGAGCCGACTATCTATCAAAGCCCGAAAGGGTGGATTCCTTACGTCCTTGTGAATCTTAGGGATCCCAAATATAACAGGTGTTTTAGGCATTTTGATATCTATGTAGTTATAAGTGTCTATGTCTATATCCCCGTTCAAAAAGAGATCCCTAAAATAACTCCTATTCCTCATATGTGAGGTGTTCCTATAGGTGTTCATATAGGTTATATTCAGAGGAGACTGAATGGATTAAACGTTGCTTGTGTTAAACATGTTTTCATGTAAGCACCTATAAAAAGTGATGCTGTTAGTGATTTTTTTCCCATAGAATACTGTTTGAACCAGAATGAGGAAGGAGGTCACTGATCCAGATGATGCAGAGACAGACCGTATACATGTGCGTGTGTGTGTGTGTGTGTGTGTGTGTGTGTGTGTGTGTGTGTGTGTGTGTGGACATTAAATAAATGTATATATGCATGCAAAATTCAAATGTACTTCAGGAATAAGGTGCTTTCGGTATGTAAAATACAAATCATATTTTTGCAGTAGGCAGCACATTGGTTCAGTGTTTGCAGCAGTTATCACTGCTGATTGAAACTGCTTGTTTTTTTTTCAACTTTGCTTTTTAGCTGAGTTGCTTGTTTTGCAGACTGCACATGACTTCATTATTTTTAAATGGACTTTTGCAAGGTGCTCCAGTTACCCACCACATCCAAAAATCATGCTGTAGACAAACAGTCAATCCCCTACCTGCCCATAGCTAGGAGTGCAGTGTGCACCCTCGTGACCCTGAAATGGATTAAGCAGGTGACTGTAGAATGAATTAATGAATTAATTCATTCATTTGTTACTAGTTTGGCTCTGCCTTTGCAATGCAATGATTTTACAGCTTTCATCTGTCACTGAAACACAATATAGTAATTACTCTTCCCTGTTTTTTTTTTGCTGTAGTTTTTTTTTTTCATTTCAGTTTGCAGGCATGGAATGTTGCCAAGGAATGTTGACCACAGAGTGCACATACTTCTGTATTGTTGTAATTGTTTACAGAATGCAGTTAACATACATCTGCATGTACACACACGCACACATACTAATACGCAAACAGGTATAGACCCACATATACACACACATGCACACATAAAAATACATACACACACATGCACATGCACACACACACGCACACACGCACACACGCACACACGCACACACACACACACACACACACACACACACACACACACACACACACACACACACACACACAAACATGCATACACACACACACACACACACACACACACACACACACACACACACACACACACACACACACACACACACACACACACATGACTAAAGTAGATGAAATTAGAGGGCTGAAAGTAAAAACAAAGTCTTGTGCTATAACCAAGTCAACAGCAGGTACCATTAACACAAGTCTTATAGTAGTGTAAAACAGTCTCTGTTGGTATCTCTTTAGTTTCCTCTGGAACTTTCTAGCTTCTTCTTCTTCTTCCAGGACTTCACTGTGGCAAATTCTTTCTCTCTGCATCGAGTTTCCTTTCACAAGGGCATATGCTCTCTTGCTGGGCTTCTGTCAGTCTTTGGTTTATATTATACTTAATAGTACATTATGCAAACCTACTTTTACTAATTCAGCCATGTATCTTTCTGTTCTTAAAGAAATGGGTAGAATGTAACAGAAACCCTTCCTTACTTTAAGGAAACATCAATATTTATAACAGACTCTTTATAATACTGCTATAAAAATTGTTTACACAATTATTTACACATTTTTGGGTCACACACTCTTCCACATTGTGAGAACCACCAAGCTATGCTACAGTTTAACCGCTCTCAAATTAAAACTATTACTATTGTTCTAAGGGATACGCTATATGCCCGGGACAGATCATCTGCATTGTGGTGGGTTGAACCTGGCCTATGCTAGACTTTAAACTTAAATAGCTGCAAAGATAAGGTCTATCTGCATAGCTTTGTGTTCCTATCCTATTGTTGCTGCAAGTATAGCAGGGAAGTATGGCCCATTCCTAGAGTTAATTATGTGTTCCTAACAGATAGTACATTAGGGATCCAAGTGTCCATGTGATGGCTAGGCATTTTTTTTCAGTCGCAGAACATCTACCCTCTGCTTTGCTTAGTTTATAACTGAGGAAATAGATTGGTTGTTCCTGTATATTGAACGTTTGTGAGAGTACTGTTCCTAACATAATTCAGCTGCATCCATATGGAATATAAATGGTTTACTAAACTCAGGAGAGGCTAACAAAGGTTCTGAGCATAATGCTTCCTTCAGCTGCCAAAAAGCAATATTTGCTTCCACTATTCACTTGAGTTTGAGCAGGAAAACACCCTCAGTTTTTTTTTCTGTTTTTAGAAAAGGTTCAAGCAGTAAGAAAATGGCCTATTCCACAAACTAAAATAATAAAAAAAAAAGTGAGGGCATTTTTGGGGCAAGCAGGGTATTTATCAGAAGTATGTTCCTCATTTTAAAATGATAGCATTCTCCCTTACAGACCTCACAAAGGGACCCCCCACCCCTAAATCAAGGTTGAAAATCTTGCAAGCTAGCATACTGTTCTATAAGACTTTTTAAACAGGGCATACTTTTCTTTTGAATTTTCTCTGGCAATATTTAATAGTCCATGAAGGTACCTGCCATGTAACTCAAAAGAACTGAACCTGGACAAGGTTTGTGGCACTTCTCTAATGGCAAACAGGATATATGGTATTAACTGGCCCCATATTTGCCATCTTCCTCAACATCTTTTCTTATCTTGGACTTTAGTGTTCATATAAAATGTTCCAAAAATCCATCTAGTAGCATAGCAGAGTGAGGCAAAGTGGGCAGTTTCTCTGGGCACAAAGTGTTGGGGGTGTATGGAAGACTGACATCGTAGAACTAGTAACTTATTGGCGTAAATTGTTTAATGCCATAACGGGAGGAGCACCTTATCTCAGCCTCTTGGAAATTAATATATAGTTAAATAAGGAATGCTAATACCTAAGGAAAATAAAGGCCTGACTGAGCCATCATCATATACACCTATATCATTTCTGAACTATGATTATGAAACATTCAGGCACATCGTGACCGAAAGGTTGGCAGGAATATTAACTCATATAATTGGAAGAGATAAGTGTGGTTTTATTAAGGGAGGGCAGACTTTCAACAATATAAATAGAACATAGTCTATATAGAAGCATGTAACTTAACAATAAAAAAAACTTATGGCAATATGCCATTTGAAGAGGATTCATGTGGAAAGTCATAGAAACTGTAAGGGTCCCGCTCAAGTGGACACAAATATTAAGGAACATTAATCTGGGAGCAAAGGTACAAATAAAGCTCGTAGGTACCCTCTCAGATAATCTGAATCTATCAAGAGTGACCTGGTAGGAATGTCCCTATCCCCATACATAGAGCCATTCATGCAAACAATAAGAAGAACACAGGGATTAGAATACAACTATGAGAACATATTCAAGAAAATCTCACTGTCGGCAGATGATATAATAGTGTATGTTACAGACCCAGTCCTAGAAATTCCAAAGTTGTTCAAGTTTGTAGAAGCCTTTGGGAGATTATTAGGTTACAAAGTAAATACATGAAAAATGCACCCTCTAGTGCATAACATAGCCCCCACATTTGAAATAGTCCAGGAATACCCATTTCAGTGGGAGCATACTGTAGCAAAATATTTGGGGATATGCTTAATGGCAAATGTAGAAAAAACATCAAATAGAATGTGACAGGAGACCATGATAAAGATCCAGGATAAATTAAGAACTTGGAAATTGATGTTCATAGAGTTATTGGAGAAGGTTCAAGTGATAAAATGCTTGTGGTCTCATAAAAACTGGATAATAATCAGGCATACTTTATGGATCCAGGTCAAGACTTTTGGGCTAGACTAAAAAGAAAAAAAAAGGAATGCAGTCATTTATTTGGGAAGAAAAACAGACAAGAGTAGCGTGCTTCAAATTAATCCATCCCCAAGAAGAGGGTAGGCTAAAGGTCCCAAACCCACAGAGGTATCATGAATCGGCATAGATCAAATTGCATATGTATTGCAAAACAGAAATTACACTCCAAAAGTGGAAAGATTTAGTAATAAAGCAGGGCAGTTGGGAGAAACAGCAAAACATAACAGGAGTTTGGAAACAAGCAACTCAGCAAAATCAACATAGAGAAGTAGAAGTTTATGTCTTTACAGCGATGAAAAAAAGAGTATACAAAAACATGACTGGAAAAATTGGTAGTATGATTTACTACCTATAGGATATAGCCAGGGAAGAGAAAGGTTTAGACCAGAAGGACTAGCACAAATTTGGAAAACCAAGAACAAAGAGCCAAGATTCTGGGAGCAGTGATGCAGCAGTTAATGTTGTCACCTCACAG
Source organism: Protopterus annectens (assembly GCF_019279795.1). Classification (NCBI taxonomy): domain Eukaryota; kingdom Metazoa; phylum Chordata; order Ceratodontiformes; family Protopteridae; genus Protopterus; species Protopterus annectens. The sequence goes on from NC_056747.1 coordinate 1,277,426,829, forward strand.
CAAGAGGTTCTCCAATTCAATTCTCTGCTGGGGTGCCTTCTGTACAGAGTCTGGATATCCTTCCTGCATTTGCATGAGTTTTCTCTGGGTACTCCATTTCCGTCCACATTCTAAAGACATGCATCTGGAGCATTTCTCCCTGGGCCTCCACCGAAAAATAGACTTCCCTAGTAGGACTTTCCTGGTCAACAAATGTTAAATAAATAAATAACAGATAAAAAAGAAGTTATGTCTTACCATAACGTTCCATCTGAGTTGTTGATCTTCTTCCATTCATCACTGATGGGTACAGTTCCGAACCTTCAGAACCGAGTCGGCCAAATACCAAGCTAGCATACACCAAACTCTTGAGCTATGCTACTACCCACAACGCCCTTCATCCCATACCTCAGATCGAGTTTGCAGAACATATAGTAAAAACATATATTAGAAACAGAAATAAAGGCAGAGGCCATCTCTGCGCAAAAACCCTAACACACCAAAATGACCCGAAGAGCCACCAGGAGCCTTTGGCGGGGAAAGGTGGGAGGGTGTGATGAATGGAAGAAGATCAACAACTCAGATGGAATGTTATGGTAAGACATAACTTCTTTATCTGAAGTTGTTAATCTTCTTCCATTCCTCACTGATGGAACCGAGTCCCTAGCTACTACAGAATCTGGGTGGCCCTCATGGAAGAACATTCCGGAGTACCATAGAGCCAAAGGCAGCTCTTCCCCTGGAGATCAGAACCAATTTGTAATGCTTGATAAAGGTATGGGGTTTAGCCCAAGTGGTGGCTGCACAAATATCATCCATGGAAGCTCTAGCATGAAAGGCGGCAGAAGCAGCCACTGCTCTAGTGGAATGAGGTTTAATACGGCCAGGAGCTGATTCCTCCACCAGAGAATAAACAAAGGAGATGCAATCCCTAAGCCATTTAGACAAGGTAACCTTAGACACTGCCAATCCCATTCTAGAGCCTGCAAAGGCAACAAAAAGCTGATCTGACTTACGAAATTACTTTGTCCTGTCCAAATAAAAATGTAACTGTCTGTGGACATCCAAGGAATGGAGACAGTATTCCCCTTTGTTGGTATAATTAGGGAAAAACACGGGCAGCTCAATGGACTGATTAATAGAGAATTCCAAAACCACCTTGGGTAAGAAAGTGGGATTGGTGCGAAGTGATACTCTGTCCTTATGAAAAATCAAATAAGGACTCAATGCATAATGCTTGCAGCTCTGATACACGTCTGGCTGAAGCAACCGCCACCAGAAACAAGGTCTTCCAGGACAGAAATTTCACATCACAGGTTGCAGCCAGCTCGAAGGGAGGTAGAGCCAAAGTTTGAAGCACCCTAGACAGATTCCATGATTCTACAGGTTGCCGAATGGGAGGTCTAGAATGAAACATCCCCTTCAAGAAGGTCTTACACAGACAAGAAGATATAATAGGAATTCTGTCTGAACCATCATGGAAATTGAAGATGGCAGCTAGATGTACCTGAATCATGGATGCAGAAGCCCCATTGAGGAAAAGATCGGTCAGGTATTGAAGAACCATAGTTACTGGAACAGAGACATGATCCAGAGACAGCTCTTGTGCCCACAAGAAAAAGCGTTTCCACTTGTCTTTATAAAGTTTTCTGGTAGAAGGTTTATGGGAGGCCAAAATAATATTTTGTACCAAAGAAGAGAGTGATTCAAGCCTGGCTACTAATGGAAGTGGAGCAACCAAGCTGTCAGTTTGAGTGTGGTCAGATTTGGAGAAGACAACCCTTGGGGGTGAGAAATGAGATCCTGATGGAAGTCCAGGATCCAAGGAGGTCAGAGCAGGTGTGGCTGAAGGAAGGGGGAACCAAACCTGTCGAAGCCAGAATGGAGCAATGAGAATCATTCTGCTTCTCAACTGAGTAGCTTTCCTTAAGACCAAGGGTATCAAAGGGATGGGAGGATAAGTGTACAAGAGACCCGCGGGCCAATCATGAGTCAGAGCATCTCTCAAGGTTTCCCCGTATGGAGGAAAGAGGGCAAAGTAGCTGCTGCACTTCATATTGGAGGGGGAGGCAAACAGATCGCAGCAAGGCTGGCCCCAGCGGCTGAAAATTTCCTCCGCCACTCTCGGGTTGAGAGGCCATTCATGAGGAAGCAGGATACATCTGCTCAGCCTGTCTGCAATCACGCTGGAACTCCCCAGGATGTGTATAGCAATCAGGAAACAGTTGGAAGCTATCGCCCACTGCCAAATTTTGCGGCAAAGGGGGGGAGATCTGATCCCTCCCTGCTTGTTGATGTACCAGACCACAGACATGTTGTCTGACTGGATAGCAATTGGTCCGAGAGGAAGAAGAGGATGGAGTGCTTGCAACACCAGTAACACAGCTCTGAGCTCTAGAACATTGATATGTAAGTCGACTTCTAGAGGACACCACGTGCCTTGAACACGGTGTCCCTCCCACCCTATCAGTGAAGAGTCCGTAGTCACCATGACATTGGGCTGAAGAGGTTGAAAGGGGCGACACCAAAGACCTTCGTACATTCTCATCTACCAGAGGAGATCCTGTTTGCAGAGATCAGTGATGAGGATTAGTGCATTCAAGGGATGATGATTGTGTATCCATTGAGTTTGAAGAAGCCACTGTAACAGGTGCATATGAAGTCTGGCCAACGGGACAATGGGAATGGCTGCTGCCATGGAACCCAGAGCCTGCAGAACTTCCCTTTCAGACACTTCCCTGCAGTCGAGTATCACTTGCACTTGTGTTCTCAGTCTTAAGAGCCTGTGATGAGGAAGAGATATTAGGCCGAGCTGAGTGCTGAACATAGCCCCTATGAATTCCAGTTGCTGTGAGGGCTGAAGGTTTGATTTTTCCCAGTTGATAGTAATACCCAGAGACTCCACCAGAGACAGAGTGTAGTGAAGGGCCCTGGTCAGTAGATGATTGGTGGGGGCGGAGAGGAGCCAATCGTCCAGATAAAGAAACACCTGGAATCCGTGAAGTTTCAAGTGAGCTGTCACACACTGCTAGACATTTCGTGAACACTCTGGGGGCCGTCGAGAGACCGAAAGGCAGGGCTCTGAATTGAAAATGATTGGCTCCCAGCTGGAAGCGCAGAAGTCTCATGGAGCGTTTGTACATTTTGATGTGGTAATACGCATCCTGGAGATCTAAAGAGCATCCACACACCCTCCCGAAGGAATGGAAGGATGGATTGAATAGTGACTATGCGGAACTTGGTCTGTATGACTGACTCGTTCAAACAACTGAGATCCAGAATGCACCTCCAGTCCCCTGTCTTTTTTGGCACCAAAAAGAGTTTGGAGTAGAACCCTAATCCGCATTGATCTGGGGGGCCCTGTTGGATGATTCGCTTTAGAAGAAGCTTCTTGATTTTGGAAGCTGCCTCCTCCCTTTGACTGGGTGATACGTTGGAAAGGGAGAATTGAAGTCTTGGAAAGGATTTGAGGGGAATGTGATAGCCTCTGGTGATAATTCTCTGCACCCACAGATTGATAATGGAGGACCAGGCTGTTTGGTGCAGACAGAAATGCGCCTTGACTGCTTCCAGAGGAAAGCAATCGGGCAACGCTTCAGAAGGGCTGATAGGGTCTACTGGAGAAAGAATCTCTGGAGCCCTGATTCCGGTAACACCCTCTGCCCCTAAAGGGGCATCTTCCACCATCGGACCCCCCTCTGCCTCTGGAGGAATCCTCGCAACGTGCGTCGTGAAAGAAACTTTGCGACTTCTTGTGCCACAACTTTCCACTCCTCTGGTTCCTGGAGAAGGAACACTGAAGTTTGGAGAAGCGCAGGCCCACCACAGACAAGGTCTTTCTATCCTGCTTGCACCTGGCCAAAGTATCCTTGACCCTAGAACCAAAGAGCATGAAGGGCTCAATAGAAGCATTCAAAAAGAAAGACTTGAAGGAATCTGGTAGGTCAGAAATGCACATCCAGGCATGACATCGGACAACCATGCCAGCACCTGCTGCTCTAGCTGCTCCCTTCAGTTACGTGGGAGAGCAACCTCATGGAGGAATTCGAAATCGCTTCAAGGGTGGCAGGTTGGGAAGCCACTTTGTCACATGCTCCATCTGACACTTGACCCGTGAGGCTACCAGAGTGTTCGAAAATAAGGTCTCTCTGGAGTCTCGTAAAGTGTGTCAGGAAATTCAGAGAATGCACGCCAAAGGTTGCTGCAGCAAAAACTCACTTCCCTAACCTGTCCACCACCCGGGACTCTCTGCTGGGTGGATGAACAGCAGGACTCTCTTCTGCCAGGTCCTTTTTTGTGGCCACCACCACAGTGTTTACTGGCAAGCCTTTCGACCAATGGGGTTGATCCTCTGGAGGAGAAAGTAACTTGTCTGATCTCCTGGGGATAGCTTCTACTGAATCCAGACTCTTCCATGCTCACTGCACAATGAATTTAACCAACTCATCTGCAGGAGGGGTCACCCAGGAAGTAGTGGGCCGGGAGCGGAAAGCTTGTAGGAATGCAGATTCCTCCGGGGAAGGGGTGGGAGATTTCCAGTCAACCCGCTGACTCAAAATCTCCAAGATATCCCCAAAAGAAACATCGTCAGGGGGTGATCTAGGGGAACCTTCCCCATCATCGTAATCTGTATCCTCAGTAAGGGACTCTTCAGGTGAGTCCATGTGTTTTCTTTTGCACACCCTCTTCCGAGGGGGCTCTTCGGTGAGGATGTCTGAAGAGGCCTCGGAAAGGGGGGTGCTTTGGATCAGTGGTCCCCTGCTAAGGGCCAGCGATGGCTGAGTTGGGGGGAACCAAAGGCAGAGCTGAAGGAGGGGAATTGCTAGCTGCCAGTACCCTTCCATAATCCAGAATGCAGGCCCACCCGAAGAGGGATGGGAGCCCGGAACTGAAGATGACTGAATTAGAACCAGGGTCACACCCTGCTCTGAACAGCCCACCTCCGAGACTGGAGTTTGAGAAGGGTTCTGTGTGGATATAACTCTCAGATCCGACACGGGAACTGAAAGGACTGTCGGTGCCGGGGCTGGAACTGAGTATTCCACCCCCAATGCAAGGGGTTGAGTAAGGTGGGATGCTGTCAGAACTGACACCCACCAGGGCTTAGATGCTTCAGGCATCATAGTAGTCGGTGCCGAAGGAAGGGGTCCTGTTGACAGCAACGGGCAAGGAAGCCTTGGAACCAAAGGATCCCCAGCAGGAGAATACGAGGGAGTCGAAGGAGGAAAAATCCCAACACCCGGAGTGGAACAGTGTCTGGAGATTCCTCTTGCAGTCAGTACCTGATCAACGAGATGAACAAGGTCTATTTCGGAAACGTTCCTGGCAGACCTAATCAATATCCCGGAAGGAGATTCAGACCAATCCAGAAAGGGACTGTAGGCTTGTCCGGCAAACAGGTCCACAGAAGATGAATACCTGGTCCGTGGTAAGGAACTCAATGAAGCCGAGGATTCTGATTTGAATTGCGTAAACGGTAAAGTCGACACCAAGAGGAGGCTCAAAGCCGAAGTCACAATCGGGGTAGTAGTCAAAATTGGATCCGAGGTCGTCAGAGCCGGTGTCTCTAAAGGTGAGGTCAGTGCTGGGGTGTCCAGAACCAGACTGGTCAGAACCGAAGTAATCAGCGGTTCAGTAGTCGTCGGTGCTGAGCCCAGAACCAACAATTCAGACTTCCCAGAAACTGCACTCGGCGCTGAAATTGGTGGCACCGAGGCAGCGAGACGATGCTCGGAGGAAGATCTACAGGCCTTAGATTGATGGGCCTTGCCCCTGTGGCTGGCCAATAAAGAGGGGTCTGAGCGGGGATGCTTCTTGTCCTTGACTGGAGGGGTTGAGACCTCCGCATAAATAGGCTCCGAGAAAGGAGAGGAAAGCAATCCTTTCAGAATCAATTTGTTGCACCATTCATTCAACATCCGTTGACTAAAACTCACACAAATATCACATGGGGGAGTCGCAGAAAGGTGCGAAACTCTCAAACAATAAACACATTTAAAATACAAGTCGCTGTTCGGTAATTTACCACTGCATGATGTGCAGTGTTTAAAACCTGAAGTACCCTTTTTCTCTGACATACTAGCACTCACTCAGACAAAAGGAGAGAGGGAGGGGAAAGGCCAGCCTACCAGCAGTGGTATGAAGAGTTACCACGAGGGGGGTAAAAAGTAAGGAAAGGCAAGAAAATACCAACAATGGTATGAAGAGTTACCACGAGGGGGGTAAAAAGTAAGGAAAGGCAAGAAAATACCAACAGTGGTATGAAGTGTTACCACGAGGGGGGTAAAATGTAAGGAAAGGCAAGAAAATACCAACAGTGGTATGAAGAGTTACCACGAGGGGGGTAAAAAGTAAGGAAAGGCAAGAAAATACCAACAATGGTAAGAAAAGGAATACCTGTGGGTAGAGCTAGACTATAAGAAGACACTAGTAGAGAAATTATTGGATAAATACACAGTGTAAATAAGTCAAAACTACTCAGCTGGAGAGCTTGGTGAAAACGCTGCTATATGGCTGCACGGCAAACGAGATCAGAATTATGGGATGAAGGGCATTGTGGGTAGTAGCATGGCTCGAGAGTTTGGTGTAGGCTAGCTTGGTATTTGGCTGACTTCTGAGCCGTACCCATCAGTGAGGAATGGAAGAAGATTAACAACTTCAGATAAAAAGGTAATAACTTGGGAAGAAGGAAAGGATGAATTTAATATAAGGGAATCCAATCAACTTCATTTTGAGGGGCTGATAAAAGAGGTTAGAGGTCTCTGGGGGAGCAGAACCAAGAGAGAGGATAGTCAGTTTACTACTGAAAGCAAGAGAAGGGTATGCAAGTAACAAGAGGATATTGGGTAGGGCTGATAAATCCCTTAACCAATACCGAAGTAAAGGTATGAGGGAACTGAGGGACAGTTGGAATAGTCAATTGGATATATAAATTACAGATAAACAATGGAAAGGCATTGTACTTTCAGCAAGGCAGGCAACATTAGCAAGGAAATTCCGCATATTTGGATGGAAATGTCTACACAAATGTTTCTCTACACCATCACAGTTACACTACATGCACCCAGCATGTATGCCTACTGGTTAGAGATCTGGATCCTGAGAATTAGGCATTTAGTTACATATATTTTTGGAATGCCTGGTATTAGAAGTCTTAAAATAGGACCTCCATAGAGTAGAAAATACGACATTAAAGAAAGAAATGGAGGATTTTACAACACTCTTCATTTTGAACTGGGACCCTGCCCTAAATATTAGCCTGGAAATAAAAGAATTACTCACATCAGTGATGCTAGTAGCTAAAAAAGTGATAACAAAAAAAAAAGGAAGAGAGATGAGTCCCCAAGTATTAGGGAAGTAGAAAGGATGATGAAGGAAGTAGAGGATTTGGAAAAGAGAAGAGAAAAGCAACATGGAAAACCATTAAGAACAAAAAAATTAAGAGTTTTAGGAGCAAGTACAGACACAATTAAATATAGGTGACAGAGATTAATGCACATATAGGAGAATTAGCTCCATTTTACACTAAAGTAAACCAATCCATAATGCAACTAAACATTAAATAGACAATAATGGAAAAACAAGACTTATAAAAGTAACAAAATGAAAATCAGTGAGGAACAGGCATGTAGTGCATGCTTTAAGAATTTAACAGGGGAAGAGAAAACCAAGGAAAGGGTGCGGGGTGAATTTGTTTGAAATGTTATAATGTTAACTAAATGTTGATTAAAAAATAAGCAATTGGAGACACAAGCTGAAGGAGGAAACTAATGGAAGAAAGTGTTAGGGAGTGTGACTGAGAATTCCTGCCTTGCATTTGTTTCTTTTTTAATATGGAAATGCCAAAAGATTTTTTGTTTTTTGCTCTTCATCTGAACAGCAGCGGGGCTCTATATTGGTAATGAGCACCCCACAGGAATAAACACAGAGCATCACAGATGAGGCAGTCAGCTATGAAGCCATCCATCTTGGTATGGTATACTGAGACTTTTAGTTGCTTGACTCTAAAACACTGGCACAGCTGGCCCATTATTTTGGATATAAACAGAGTAATCTGTGCACTGCACATTTTCCTTGGTATTCATAACCTAGAAAATAAGACAAGCTCCCCGTCTTTAGACTTAGCATTAGCTTTACGTAGTGGGATAGTTTTGAGGTATTTAGTTGAAATGTCCAATATACATAATATATATATATATATATATATATATATATATATATATATATATATATATATATATATATATTGAAATCCATTGCCAGATTTTACCAATATTCCAACAACATCGATTGCAATACATTGGAATCATTTTTTTTTAAGTTGAATGATATGCCATTTTGTGTTATTCAGGGAATCCAGTACAGATGTTCTCAGTTTCTTTCAATATTCTGGCCCAATAAAACTTTGCTTTATTCTTCTTCTGCAGTCCTTGGTATCTCCCCAAGTTATATGGCTATAAGCTAATCTCATTACATGTTTTCTGGGAGGCTTGGACACTGACAGCAGGTGTACTACTCCTTCACTCTAGCCTTACCTGCTCTGCATAGCAAGTTAATTTGTAACTAAAAATATGGATAATAACTAGGAAAATCATGTTTATCTTCTTCCACCATATCCCTAGCTATATTATACCTTTCTCTGCTCAAAGTATCATCTTCCTATTTTGCCTTTTTAAAATTTAACCAGCTTACCTGGAAGGTCGGTTAACTCTGGAGTCATCAGGCTGGTACTGCTTCCTTGCTTATTAATATAGGTACTGGGGTCTCAGTGTCGGGTATATGTTAAATCATCGAACGCTTAAAAAAGCAAATAATGATTTATCGAGCCCATCTCGAACATTTAGAACAGCGATTTTTTTGCAAGGGAAAAAAATCGCTGTTCCATAAAACAAAAAAAAAATTGTAATACATACACATCCCCTCTACTTAACTATACCAACTCCGAGATCGCACTACAGTCACAAAAATGGCAAAGTAACAGAAGCGGCCAAGCAATTTCTTTCCCAGGGAAAGAATGTGCTTATATGCCATTTCGCTATTGCCTTTTCATGCTTTCAAGTTCGATCAAGACGCATTCGAAAGAATGCGCCTTCGATCATTTAATAGGAACCCTCAGTGTCTAACTTGGCTCCTAGAAATCATTACTCATAACAGCTCTTTAGTTTCAGATGCTACCATTACTTTATTTCATTTTCCCTGTTCCCTTTCTTTATGAACCTGATGCATAAAACCCTCCTCCTTTTGTGTAAAGCTTGTGTGCTTTTGCTTAAAAGAAATATCATTAAGGCTCTGTTAAAGGTTATTCTGTCACTTAGTACACACTACATTTACATTTTTCTTGTCATTTCATTTGTTACTCTCACTTTCTCAAGCTAAATCACACCACTGTCTCAGTTTTGCTTTTCACTGGGTTGCTATCCCTCTGGAAAACAAATTATCTTCAGTTTTACATTGTTCTTTGCTTATAGGTACCTGCTCCCTAGAGTCTTCCCTTATTTGAGATTTCTGTCTTATACTGACAGGAATTGATTTAGAACTCTGATTACCCAGGATAAATCTTTCTTATTGCTATATTTTCTTTCTTATTAATACATTTCTCCTTCTCAGCACCCACCTGATGCTTAAAATTCTTAGCTTCTTAGCTTGATAGAAAGTTTAGAGTTCAGCTGAAGCTGTGCATATTTGATACTTCTTAACTACATTTCCTTAGAATACACCATTTTACTCAGTGTTCCCTTTCCTTCAATTCTGCTAGTCACTTAAGTTCCTTGCTTTATAACATTTTCAGGGTGAAATGACACCTACTCCCTGTTTGGCAACACTTGCACACTGCAATATTTTACTGTGTGTGTTCCTTCCCGCTACTGGTTCTGGTAGAGGCGTATTATTTTTTTACACATGATTTTCCATCTCTGCCTTACTGATAAATAAGCCTCTCCCCAGTGAATTTGAGACCCATAGTTCCTTGACTGAGAAGTAACCCTTAGAACCTGTAAGGTAAGAACCTTCCTAGGTTCATAGATAAATACTAGTCTATCAGTCAGTTGAATATTACAAGCCTAACCAACAACCAGAGGTCAGACTTAAACTCTGTACCTTGTGCTTGTAAGGTTAAGACCGTAACCATTATGCCAACCCCACTGTTAGGGGTCATCATCCAGGCAAACATCAGAGTTTTTGGTGTTCTGACCAGCATCCCAGCAATGAGGACATTTTTCATATGAGTAGATTTACCTCACCCCTTGGATGGTGATGTGGGCATGTGCATCACCGAAGAAACTGTCTATGCTCCTCTGTCAGTTTGCTTATGCTACTCCACATGTCCAACAGGCACTACTATCACTGGCTTGGGTGATCACACCCATGTCATCCCTGTACTCATGACACCATCACTGTCCTTCAGCAGTGGCAGTGACAGTGCCAAGAGAGATGGCATGTGCTAACCTGGACTCCCGCCTCCCACCAGGATGGGCATGCCCATCCTCTCTGCATGTGCCATCAAGTCATTACTGAAATGCAGGTCACCTGAGCCATAGTCAGGGCTTTATCTCTCTATGCCACTGTTATGGCTTGTTAGAGGTGCAGTCTGCCATGTCTCTTTAACTGGTATAGGTTCTTCATCTCTCTCTATCCTTAGCTAAATGTTTTGTTTCTTTAAGACTTTCTAAGACTATGCTTTGGTTTCCCTATGCATCTGGTAGATGTTCCCCAACCTTTTTCTGGCTAGGCAGAGGCACATCTGTAGGTTTTTCACCTTTTTGCTCCCATCACCATATTGATTATGTAGCTTATCAGAATTTAACATTCTTCCCATTGCCTCCACAACTGTTCAAAGTGGGGGAAAAGTTTCCCTATTATCATGTCATGTGTTAAATTGAGAAGAACAGCAGCAAGACAGACTACCTTTCCAAATCTAGTTTGCACTTTTGTCTGAGCAACAGCACACATTCCTTATCACTATTAATACAGATAACTTCTACTGTTTTGCCAGTCATAGATTTTTTCCCCTTACATACCTGCTTTCCTCATGGGTGCCGGAACCATAGAGTCAGGGGGACGGGGACCCCCCCACACACACTCTTTTACAGCTGCAAGACCTGTCAGAAAAAAATAATGAAGTGGAGTTTTCACACTAATGTGGATTTGAACGCGGAAGTTAAACTAACTAAACTAGCTGTTCTACTAACTAAACTAGCTGTTCTACTAACTAAACTAGCTGTTCTTATTCTCTTATTGCTCTGTGTTACAGGAGTGTGTGTGTGTGTGTGTGTGTGTGTGTGTGTGTGTGTGTGTGTGTGTGTGTGTGTGTGTGTGTGTGTGTGTGTGTGTGTGTGTGTGTGTGTCTGTGTGTCTGTATGTAAAATGCCCCAGTTAGGTATACCTGGTAGTTAGTGTTACTCAGGCTCAAACAAGAGCTTGAATTCTCTACCCATCCCACCACTTGTGATTCAGGGAGTTGAATCCATTGCTCTCAACTGTCCAAATTTTCACAGAATATTTGGCTCATACTTTGGTCAGTTCCTCTTAAAATTTGTATTTTTTCTGGCAAATCAGTGATAACTGAATTCACTAACTAATGATAGCCCTTTAAGTTTCAGTCTTGCTATCTTTCAGGAAACACATGGTAATGCAAAACACTTTATTTTAGCAACTTTCTAAGATTATACAAGCAATATTTAAAACGTGTCCCTGGTTTTGGGCCTTTGACTCACCCCCCCCCCCACACCCAAATAAATTTTGGCTTTTTACATATTTCTTGTGCTGTGAAGTTGAGAGATTTAGTTGAGTGTCGAGTGGATTTTACAAGCAGCTGAGTGCTTCAGGGGAGCAGAAGTTTAGTGCTACTTACACTAAGCTGTTTACATTGTTAGTAGCACATCAAGTAGTATACTTGCTTTTGATATTGAAGGCTGTGGGTTCTACTCCCACAGTATACAGATGTATCGCTGATACTGTACTGTGTTGTACTTTAAAGGGAGTAGATGCTGCAGTCCTATGAATGTTCTCCTTTAGAGGAGTTACCTAGTAACTATGTTTCTGTTATCAGTTTGCCATCCATTTCACATTGTAAAATTACTAGCTTATAATTTTTTTTAATGTAGCATAGGCAATTTATTCTTCAAGGGCAACAGGCACGTTATTTGTAGATGAAACAATAAAATATAAAGTTGTTTGGTAGCAGCAACATCTTCATTAGTTACAGATCCCTTTGATGTGGAATTATTTAGGTGACTTACTTCTTCAGAGATTTTGCAATTTATTGATATTGGTGGATTGTAAAGACAGAAGTTTGAGTGGCCTTTTATGGTTGAAATTTTCTGAAACGGATGGTTTTGTCATTATTGGTTCATACATTTTGTTTCATTGCTTACTGGAAGACTGTTCCAAACTACAAATTTAAAACACATTCCAACAAGTGGTGCTGTATTATACAAGGAATATAATTTAATACAATCAGGTTAATACAATCAGGAAGGTGAATCAAAGAATGCAAACATGTATGCTCACAGGATGCAGGAGATCAAAATGGGGAAAAAAACAGTCACCAATGGAGTCCTGGGTTTGGTGCTGAGACTTTTTCTGTTTGGCATACACATCTCAAAAGTAGAAGGAAATACCAAAAGGCTTTGACCAACTAAGTTTGAGACGACTGCAAGCTAGGAAAAGGTACTGAATACCCAAATGACTTAGCCATCGTGCAGGAAGGTTTGTCCCAAACAATAACTGGTGCCAGAATCATGAATTGAAACTAAACTCCAAGAAATACATTATCGTATCCTTTGGGAAGTCATCTACTCTAGGGAACTGCCAAATTGACAATGCCCCCTGAGAAGTGAGCCAGTTGTTTGGCATTTGGGAACTTGTGTTAGTGACTTAACTTTTGACCAACATGTGCCCAGAGTCATAAGAAAGTCTTTCTATATTGCACAGCTTATAAACAAACTGATTTTGACTAGATCTAGAGATGTTATTGTCCCCTTTACAAAGCCCTCATTAGGTCAATCATGTTGTATAATGCCCACTTTGGCCTGTATCTGTTCAGACTCATGCAACAATTGGAATACCCACAGATATACCTTACTAAAAGGATACAAGTCCTAAACAATAGGTCTTGCATGGACCACCTCAAAGATTTATCACTATACTCAGTATCCTACAGAGTGCTTAGAGGTGACATGTCTGGCATGCAAGGCATCCTCCGACCTAATACAGATGGACCTACTGAACATTAGCAAGTCAAATGACATCAGAAACACTCAGTCCTGGTATCTAAACTGAATGTTATGGAGAGATGGATATATATCACAGAGGCTACCACTGTTCCAGAACAGACTATCCATTCAAGTAAAACAAGCTCATCCCTGTCCACATTCAAATGCAACTTGGATCTAAGGATGGGTAATAGAAAATGTACTCCAGGATTGACCCTCATGCCACTAATGGATAGAGGCAGTTCCTAAATGCTGCATCCCTTACAAGGGTCCCCTCAAATTATCTATAATATGATCACAGCTACTCTCACTAGGGCTAATATATAATTATCAGCCATGGGGATAGCTAAGACCAATCAGGAAATGTTAATTCAAGCACCAAAAGGGAATTGGCTAAGCTTAAAATGTCCTCCAAGTGAACCTATGTTGTGGTAGTAAATATTTTTAAAAAATTGCCCTTTTTAGATCACTAAGTGCCCCTCTTACCCCCCCCCCCAGTCTCCAAAAGCTTTGAGCTCCTCTGGCTGCCCTTTTATAACTCTTAACATGCTGGCTGCGTGTAGCAGTTATTGTAGCTCTGTGACATTAAGGCATTTCATTTAATTTGTTAATTGCACAGTAAGAGAATGCAGTCTAAGCCATTCCGAAAGATACTCTAACTGAATCTAGAGAAATAAAATCACTAGTAGCATGCTTTTCAGACGTTATAATTTTCACACTTTTAATGTTGTTACTATCAGTAGTATAAAATCTTTCCAAGTGTCCCTAGGTTCCACATTTTAAACAGATTGTGTCTACAGATATTACTTTGTTGTCACCAGCATTTGACATATGTTTTACTGCAGGTCCAGCCTGCTCAGATTTATACACAATTTAATGGCGTAATGGTCTTTTCTACAAACACGTTCTCAGTCATTTAGGTTTGATTTGATGCACCCATTCTTTTTAATCACTAGATCCTCCAGACATAACCATTCATTAATATGCTTTAAGTTACATAACTGTACTCTTACCATTTTGGTATGAGAAAATATCCAACTATGAAAAATTTGAGCTTGTGCTTCTGAGGTAACACCAGCTTGGGGAAATAAAGCCTTTCTCACTTTATCATAGTCCTGATAATCAGTGTACTTCATGTCCATAAAGGTTCTAGGTTGTTCTCCAGTTAACTGGGCTGATCCCATTTAATTGGTCCCGTCCCTCCAGATGGGCATGCTGCTCAAAGGTAGGAAGTACACCTTGAGGTCCTCCTCCTGGGTAAATTGTTTTAGTGGTTGCAGCATTTTGGGAGTAGCCATTGACTTAGCTGTTATGACCCTCCATTTGGCTGCAGCTACTGTGGCCACAGCAAGACTGTCTTTCCTTCTGTTTTTAGGGAAATTACACTGATATTGTCAGGGATTCTCAGTACTTTGGCATTAATAACTGGTGCTACAATGCCTGCTGCAGTCCACCAATTTGTAAAATGAATGCAGCTGAAACCACCATCCATGCATCCATCCATCCACCCATCCTCAACTCCTTTTCCCATTTTTGTACAGTCTTTACAGAAATAATGCTGTTTATTACATACAAATGAAAGTAAGGCAGGCTCTACCAAGCAAACACAAACTTTTGTGGTATAACTTCCTAGACAAGTACTTTTAAGTCGGTCTTATACTTTCAGGAAACAGTCTGTGTTGGTGGTTTGCTCTGTGGTCCTCTGGCAGGAACAATTTTCGTCGTCCTCCAGGTCTTCTTTCACTGTGATTCTCTTTCCCAGACCCCCTGCTCCAGACATCAAGTCCTGCTTCACCAACGGCAGATGTTCTCTGACTGGGCTTCTCTCAGATATCTTTTTATATCATATTCCTTAGCTCATTAAATAACTCTGCTATCATTAATATAGACAGGTATCTTTATGTTCTTAAAAACAGGTGGAACTTAACAGAATGTGTCATTTCTTTAAATGAAATATTTATTTATAATGGAGTGCTTGTAATACTGCTGTGCACAAAATTTAATTACACAACCATTTACATACCTTTAGGTCACTTGCACTCTTCCCAGTGGTGATTGTGTGTGTGTGTGTGTGTGTGTGTGTGTGTGTGTGTGTGTGTGTGTGTGTGTGTGTGTGTGTGTGTGTGTGTGTGTGTGCACAATATGGCATGAGGAGGTATGCCTAAAGTGCCTTATTATATTTATAAAATGAACATCTTTATTTTTTTCAATTTTTGCAGTCTGAATTTTACATTTATTAGTTTATGTGTATTTTGTAATGTTTTTCAATATAACATGGTTCCTCCACTGGTTGGATCCATTTTAACTAATTGGTTGTTGTGCAGGGCCATATCGTTTAACTATGTGGAATTTTGACATGAACATTTCAATATATTTATTTTAGGGATCCATCTGTTAAACTGTTGTGTGCTGGTGTGCAAATTTATATGTAAATATTGTTTCATAGCCATTTTCACAAATCACATTTTGGACCCAATATGCACAAAGTTATTATAACAGTTCTGGAAGTGGATATCCACAGATAATATGCTGAAAGTTCAGCACAGAATGTTATGTATGGGTAGATTTATGTGAATTTATTGAAAACAATGTTTAAAAAACTGTTTATTCATTTTAAATGAAAAGTCCATTCTCCAATGTTGCTAACCTTATCCTGGATCCTGGAGTAACTGCCCCTACATATTGTATTACCTGGATGTTTAACGCTCAGATTTTCTTCAGCAGCTTTTAGTTTTTTTTTTTTTTGGGGGGGGGGGGTTCTACCTGTTTCCCTTATGCACATATTGAAAGTGCTAGTATTTTCCGTATTCAGTTCTTGTATGATTTCTAAAAGAAGTTTGTCATAGCCTGTATGACTAAGGCTAGGTTCATAGGTTCATAGCAGGTTACTAGGCTAGCAGCCTGCAGTACTCACATGTTCATAGGTTCATAGCAGGTTACTAGGCTAGCAGCCTGCAGTACTCACATGTTCATAGGTTCATAGCAGGTTACTAGGCTAGCAGCCTGCTGTACTCACATGTTCATAGGTTCATAGCAGGTTACTAGGCTAGCAGCCTGCAGTACTCACATGTTCATAGGTTCATAGCAGGTTACTAGGCTAGCAGCCTGCAGTACTCACATGTTCATAGGTTCATAGCAGGTTACTAGGCTAGCAGCCTGCAGTACTCACATGTTCATAGGTTCATAGCAGGTTACTAGGCTAGTGGTCCTAGACCCTTTACAATCCTAGCCATGTTAATCCCAAGTATCTCCATTTGTTCTTTTTGGGGAGTTCGCAGAATGAATTTATGAACAGCGTGGGCCTGTGATCAACACTGGCTACCCCTGTCCATGAGGGACATAGGTGCCACCCCAGGGGTGAATTTGTGGTCTCCCACCCAATTATCCTAGGATGCATTTGAACAGAGTCAGTGAAGAGCTCTGTTTTACGTGAATAGGAAGTCTATTCCAGAGAAGCAGCAGTGTATGGGGCAGATATCTGTCTCTCAAGCATGTTTTGTTAATGTCACATGCTAGTGAGAAATCTCTGAGGTCTCTCCAACTGCTGCAGACGTCTGGTGAGGTACATGCAAAAGGGTGCATTATACTCTATAGTGGTCTGATGAGGGTCAAGTACATTGGAGTTATAACATCCCTTGACCCGGATGCTATGTCCCTGCTTATGAGGTGTGCTACATAGAAGGCTTTTCTTATTATTGTGGACACTTGATGGTCAAAGTTCAGACAGCAAAGAGTGTAATTTTTAGTATTGTTCATTCAGACCACCTACAATTTTACATCCTGAGCCTGTCTTGCTGAGTTCAGTAAAGGACTGTAAACAGCCAAAGTGAAACTAGTTTTCCAATAGGTTAGCTGTTAAAGAAAACTTCACATGAACACGAATACATGCAAAGAACAAACTGCTAAGTTTTTATCAATTTAATGCTGATTTTATTTATTTAACTATAATGTTAAGCACAGTAACAAGCCTGCAGGCAGCTAGTATTTGCCTTACCAGCTTTTTGAAATGACAACTTTCATTCACTCATTGCAGAGCTAAGCTGATAAATGTGTCACTGTGTAAATGTGTAGAGAATTTTTACTGAATTCAATAGATACAGTTCTGTGGTGGTAGTGATTAATAAAATAAAATAAAAGTGCAGCTTCTGTTTGTGGGCGCTTGAAAGAAAGGAATAAAAGGATGTGCACATAGCAGAGGTTCAGTGTGTACTACCTATATGTGAGATTACATATCATCACTTCACAAATAGGCATAACAATCAGGCCAATGGTTTCGTTGTAAAAGTGATGACAGTAGTGGTTTAGTTGCATGGATGAGTGAGCTGTAAAGCAAAATTGAGGTTGTAGATCTCAAGACACAATTTTTGCAGCATTAAACTGCAGTCACTGCACAGCACAGCAAAAAACACTGATTTGGCACACTCAGTGGTTCTGGTTCTGGTTGGAATGAAGTTTCAGTGTGCAATAATGTAATAAATAAGGGGCGTAACAATATAACAATACAACTGAAATAATGTAATACAAGAAGAAATTGGCATCTAACTAAAAACAGAAAAACTCCATTAGCATGACAAATTTAATAACTGAAAGTTGCACATATTTTGTTCAAAACCTCCAGTAAAGTACTGCATTGCAAGGGTAAAGATAAATGTGACTTGAGTCAAGCAAGAAAAATATCTTTGAGAAGGCAAACAGCATACATTTCTCTGTCTGCAAAATACAAGATTAGACATGCACATTCATAGACAGTATGGAGTATTACAAGTAGCTTGCATGCGCATTATAAAGTCTTTCAAATAACAGCCACAATTGTACATGCAAAGGTTCACTAGAAGATTGATGACTTTAACTCATAAAGAAAGGTGTGGGAGAGGGACTATCAGTTGTTGAAGGACTACAGATTGATATCCTAAGAAAACTCTGCAATTTAGCTATTCTGTTTTATTTAATCTTTATAACTAAGCTACCATCATAAATCATAGCAATTTGGGGGGGGACAAGTTGCAGAGACTATGTAAGATGCCTATTACTCACACTGCTGCCTTTTTATTTAAACGAGAGGAGAAAATACTTTACTTCCTTATATCTAACATGAGCATAACTCTCAACTGTCCAGATATTCACAGACTGTCCAGATTTTTGCCTCATATTTTTGGTCTGTTCCTCATAAAATTTATGGTTTTCTAGCAAATCAGTGAGGATTGAATTAATATAGCTCAACCACTTAGAATAAGAAATCTGGACAAAGTGAAAAATAACGGGAAGACAAAGGCCCAAAAATAGGAATAGATTTCAATATTTATTATTTAATATTTAATATTATTATTTAATATTGCTTTGTTAGACTTAGAAAGTTGTTAGTATGACAGGTGTTGTGTTAATATACATTTTCTAAAGGATATGACATCTGAAACTCAAATGTCTGTCATTTGATGACTTAAATCCCCAGTGATTTGACAGAAAATCACATATTTTATTAGGAACAGTCCAAAAATATGAGGAAAAAATCTGGACATTCTGTGAAAATCTGGACATTTGAGAGGTATGATTGAATTCGTGAAATAATCACAGAAATTTGATTTTCAGACTTCATAGCCTTCAGAAAATGCATGGTAATACAAAAACTTTTATTCCGACAATTTTCTAAGTTCTAAGAACAATATTGAAAATGTGTCCCTATTTTTGAGCCTTTGTCCCTCTACCAATTATTTCTGGTTTTGTCCACATTTCTTGTGCGAAGCGGTTGAGAGGTGTGAGCATGTTTCATATAAAGGACACTCCAAATATACTCTGCAAAAGAAATAAAAACTGTAAAAGAGGATTACATCAGTATGTCAGGACCTGTGATGATCATTTTGTGCTATACTATACAATGCATTTAGATTGATTCTGTTGCATTGATATGGCACATTATATCAATATCTATATATAATAAAAAACACACATTGTGAAGTTTCAAAGTGGAGTTTTCCTTTAACTAACTGGTTGTTCTGGAGGACTATAACTGTTTAGCAATGTGAAATTCTAGAAATAACTTTTTAAGGTAGTCATTTGGAGGACCCTCCTCTCTAACTGTTATGTGCATTCTGCCATTCCATTAGTAAGTATTGATTCACAGTCATTTCTAAACACATTCTTGATCCAAGCTTCACAAATGCAGTGTCATAATTCAAGCAGTGATAGATCACAGATGGATATGTTGACAATTTGAGCTTAGAATGTTACATTTTGGCAAAGCTACTGGCATTTGTTTTAAATTATGTATAGAAAATACATGTTTTAACACCTTTCTAGCAGACTGTTTGGGTTTACAGTTTCAGTGATAACACTTTTTATATGCAGGAATACCTCAGTCTCTTCTACCATTACAAGTGAGAGCTGGTGATGAGAGAAAAACATGGCTGCCAGTTAGATTTTAAAGGTTGGGAGGGAGAAGAGATCTGTGAATGGATGCAAGATCTGGTGGCCTGAAATAGCTTTCACCTGTCCTAGCAATCCATTACATTTTTTTTGCCCATTTCCTGTTTAAAATGTTGAGTTTGAAAAAGGTGTAGCGTGCCTTAAATGCATGCATTGCAAATGACTTGTGTGTAGGAAATTCTTGGTGATCTGTATCCAGAAAATCACTGAATGACATAACTACTGAGACACTGACTGCATACTGCTGCTATATTATAAGGATACTGCCTGCAAACAGCATACCAGAAAGATAGATTCTCATTCAGACAGATATTTGAAAATGCTGGAAGCATACAGTGTGATAGCCCTACTAGGGTTTATTTGGGAAGTTTATCTCATAGGTTCATAGATTAGTGCTAAGCTAACTGCCCTTGTGAGCCATTTTAAGCCTAGCCAATTATCCCTTGTGAGACTCAAACCTTGTACCTTGTGCTTGTAAGGAAACTACCTTAACCATTAAGCCACTCTCCCAACCCTTTAAGAATTACTAGTAGTACAGAGTCAGAATGGAGGCTTGGGTGATGTCTACTGCCTGGAACTTTCTGCAAACAACATATATATGGTAGAGACCATCATAAGGTACTATTACTATTGAGAAGCTCATGTGCATTAAAGTGAGTGAAAGCGCTTAACAAAGTTACGTTGGTAGTCCTGTGGTTGGATTTATTGTCTCTTTTTTTGTTTTGGTGCTCTTTTTATCTTATTTTGGTCGAGTATATGTGAGTTTCATTTTAAAGCCACAGCCAGTTAGAAAGACAGACCCAGATCCTGCACAACTAAACCTATTACGACTTAAAAATAAATTATGAAAATAAGAAACCATGACATGATGTTCACTACAATATGAAAATAATGCAAATACAAAATATGGCAAAAATGTACCAAACACTTTCAAAAACAGATAAATATTACTTCTGAACTATAGTAGAAAAGGGATTTGATTCGTTAAGTTGGCTTTATCTGTTCAAAATGCTGTTTTCTGTTTTTCTTTGACATTTGCTAATATTATTAATGGATGAAAGCATTTAACTATTTGTGTTCTGAAGTTGTGTGAAGAATTAAATGCTTTTCTTGCTGTAAGAACAAGGCATTTTTTTGTTGTTCCACTTGCTGACCTAATTAAATCTTTATATCACAATT
This sequence comes from Protopterus annectens, assembly GCF_019279795.1. NCBI lineage: Eukaryota > Metazoa > Chordata > Ceratodontiformes > Protopteridae > Protopterus > Protopterus annectens. The sequence continues at coordinate 1,277,447,618 of NC_056747.1, forward strand.
CTTTAGCTTCTAAAGTTAGTGCTTATTTGTCTCAGGCAATATATATAAAGAAAGCAGCAATACGAGGTTGTCCTCTTTCCCACTTACTATTTGTCTTCCCTATATCATCTTTAGCAACTTCCGTTTGATAAACTTAGTGTAAGTAAGGCTTTTCAAGTGGAGAAAGGACTAGAAATGTAACTATCAGCATTTACCAATGATTTATTATTACCTATAAACTAATCCTAAAGTTTCTAAACCTTAGTGAGATTCCATCTCCCCCAAAAATTAAAATAAAAATGTCTGTTTTTTTCAGTGATTCTGTCTTATTCATTATGAATTAGTCAAAATCACAAATAGGTATGTTCTGCAACCAATAACTTTAAACTAGTGTTCTAAATTGTTCCAAATTATTGTTTTACATCTGAGGATGAACTAAGTTTAATACAAATCATATTGTTTCTCAGACTTTTGTATATAATTCAGTCTACTTTTTATCGCTAACTGTATCCCAAATTAGATAATCAAAACTTTAATTTGTTTTTTGGGGGGTCACCGTGTAGACAAAAAATCTCATTAAAAAGCTACATTAAATCTCAGGAAGTTGAGGTATCAGATTTCCTGACAAAAAATTACATCATGGCTTCTATTTTTATGGTTATAGTTTATTGGACAGATTCATCATATGAAGTAAGATATAAAGATTTTCACATGAGAGTGTGTAAAAACAAAAAATATATATATTTTAAATAATCATTAAATATTACTTCAGATAACATTATAATGGCTATTTCCAGTTGTTTCCAGTTTTTCATTAATCATCCAATGAATTTTAGATGCTTAAATGTTATGTCAAGAATATTAAAATGTCACTTTATATATCCTTAGAAAGTCTCTTAAGTTTCATTTTCTTGTCTAGTTGGTTTTATTGAAGGAACACGTTTTCGTAAAATGTTGAAATAGGATGAAACATTTTTTTTTCATTCTGATTTAATTGTCTGGGGAAATTGGAATTACTATCTTTAGAGTATATAATTACCAAATTTAACATTGATAGGAAGGGCTGGACGAAGGCCCTGAGTTTAAGAAATTGCATTACTTGAAAGCTGCAGCATATTCTCAGCCTCAAAGCTGAGAGTTATCCCAGTGTTTTTTTTTAAAACATGAAAATCTCAATGAATAATTCCTTATCTCGATCTCATTTGTCTAATCTATAGAAGAAAAAATTAATGCATAAAACAGTTGTACAAGAGTTTTAGTGGGACTTCATGACCTCATGCAGTATAGCAGTTTAATAGAGCATATTTAGGCTATGAGCTGTTAATGAGCTTCATCCTGTAGTCAGTGGTTAGATCACCACACTTTCCATTTGCTGAGTAGATGACTCTAAGAAAGTTATTTAACACAATAGTGCTCACAGGTCACCCTCGAAAGAAGCAAAGTGTTCTTTTCCTAATTTATCTAATATAAATAAGTAATTGACTAAGAGTCACCAGCAAAATACAGTTCATCCCTATACAGGAGAATTTTGCTTGGAAATCATACCTCTGAACTCCAGATTTTTGCAGAATGCCCAGATTTTTGTCTCATATTTTGGGTCTGTTTCTCATAAAATTTGTGGTTTGCTGGCAAATCACTGGGGTGATCAGAAAATCGAAGTTGTTAAATAATGACATACATTTGAGTTACATACTTCAAATCCTTCAGGAAATGTAGGTCAAAACAAACCCTGTCACTCTAGCAACTTTATAACTTTATAAGAGCAATATTTAAAATATGTCCCTATTTTTGGGCCTTTTCCCACCCATTTTGTTGGGTCTTGTCCAGATTTCTTGCACTAAGAGGTTAAGGGGAATTATGGAAATTCATTCATGTAGCATAGTTTTTATAAATCTTACAAAAGAGAATAAATTAAAACATAATATGGATATCAAAGCTTATTGGCAACACATTTTTATGAATGTATATTTGTCAAGAAAATGTCATTACATGTTCAAGCTTTTCAGCAATCTCTATTCAGATAATTTTCAGATGTCAAAAACCTAGAACTACTCAATGCATCAATGCAGTTATATTTTGAAACATTGAATATCATTTGTAGGCAATATTTTGCTAAAAGCAAGAACAAATATGAAGCTACTGGAAAAACCTACCTCTTTGACATTTTCCGAATGTAGAAGTCTGGCTACTCCAGTTTATGATAAGGAAATAGTACTAATCATATAGGATCTTAAAGTACTAGTGTGAATTACAAAATTTGGCCTAAGTTAAAAATTTTATTAAAGAAATATGGTAACAATTCCAAGTGATAATTCTCGTGATTAGATTATTTGTTAGAGTATTTATACTTTAGAAGAAGATAATTAGAATTAGTTTTCATATTTTTCCTGAGTAAATCATGTAATACATGAAATATTTATTCTCTAAGAGTAGGTAACTGCAAATTTTGAGTGCTGGCTGAAACATTTATCACTTATGGCTGGTATTCGTAGTTAAAGACATGGCAAAAACTCAAGCTGCACAGATAAGCCCGGCTGCACTGCTCTATTACTAAGTAATTCACAGACATGCACATTCTTTGTAGCACTACATCTAATTAAAAGAAAATTGACATGACTATGAATCACTTAAGTGAATAGTTTGAACAACTGCTCAGTTGCTCTCTGTACCAACCTGCATTAGCATGTAGCACAAGTACCTAGCAGATCAAACACACACACACACACACACACACACACACACACACACACACACACACACACACACACACACACACACACACACACACACCAATGTACACCCACACATACAGTCACCTGTTTCTGAGCTGTGATAAGATGTGATATAATTGTTAATTAATTAATCTATCAGGCATTATAAAATAGACATCATTTATTTTAGTAGGCTTGCTTTATTCCCTACTGTCACACCATTGTTTTTGGTGTCACATTAACATTATATTCATTCACCTTACACTTTTTACTATGTCTATTGTCTGATAATCTTTTGTATATTAATACTACATTATTGTGATGTTATTTTCTTATTTGTCTCTGCAGAATTCATCAGTGTTACCTAACCTTTTGATTTATACACCCTTTTGCTGTTACTGTCAGGATATCATCGCTGAAAAGTTGCCCTCTGTGGTTCATTCTACTTACCTGTTCAAAATGGATAGATATAGATAGATAGATAGATAGATAGATAGATAGATAGATAGACAGACAGATAGACAGACAGACAGAAAGATGGATAGATAGATGGATAGCTAGATAGCTAGAAAGATAGATAGATAGATAGATAGATAGATAGATAGATAGACAGACAAAAAGATGGATAGATAGATGAGACAGATAGATGGAAAGATAGACAGATAGATAGAGAGATAAATTGATAGATAGATATACAGATAGATAGATAGATAAATAGATGGATAGATAGATAGATAGATAGATAGATAAACAGGCTCAGAAACTCAAGTAAACTGACTAGTTATTAGAATCTGTAAAATACATTCAACCTACATGCAAGATAAGTTCATCAGAAAAAGTGAATGCATAACAAAACAGAAACCATGCCATTTCATAAGACACAATGGGTTGTACAGGGAACATCCAAGGTTATAATATATTCACCCTCAGGAGTCATGGCTCACAATAGCCTGGTTTTGAGATAAAATGTGTTCAGCCCCTACCCCCCATGTCCCATTGTGTACTTGGAGAATAACAAATCCTCACTGGCCACTTGGCATTCTATAGCAAAGCTCTCAACCTTCTATCCACAAAATGAGGAACACTACATCTTATAATGTGGAACAAATGGGCAAAATGTGGAAAACATACAAGCAGCTTACTAACATCTTTGACTAAGAAGTTCACAGGGTAGTTAAAGTGTGCTAGTATGATTCAGTTCTATATATAGATAGCAGCTAAAAAATCCCTAACAGAGAATGTGCCACAGACCCTTTAACTGTGGAACTTTAAGATCAATAATGATATAGTTAACCTCCAGACACTGGACCCAACCCAATTTGGTTTCATCAAGAGCAGGTCATGCCTACTTAGCCTGGTGGACTTCTTTGAGAAGGTCACCAAAGCAATGGATGACGGCAAAATGGTTCATACTGCCTACCTTGACCTGGCCAAGGCATTTGACACAATCCCCACTTGGGCATTGTTGGCAAAATCAAGAGGTTAGGTACAAACCCTTATGTTACCCAGACAGGAGCCTTGCAGTTAGAATTGTGGAGTCCACCCCTACAAAAAGGCCAGTCACAAGTGGAGCCCCTCAGGGATCAATCCTGGTACTGCTCCTTTTTGGCATTTACTTCTCTGAAGCCAAGGCCAATGTGAATGGCCTCTGGTTGACTACATTTGCAGATGATTTCAAATTAGGAGCTGTCACTGAATCCCACACCAACACAAATGTTGTCCAGGAAGGGTTGACAACACAGACAAACAACTGTTGTCAGAGCCATGGACTAAAACTAACTGCTAAGAAATGCATAATAGTATCCTTCAGGAAGTCATCCATCCCTGCTATCATATTGACAACACACCCCTTAGAGTTGACCCAGTATTCAGGGACTTAGGGACACACATAGACAGTAATCTAGCCTTTGGCCATCATGTGTCTACAGTAGTAAGGAAATCATTCTATGTTGCACAACTTATAAACAAAGGCATGGCATCTAGGTCCAAGAAAGTAATTGTTCATCCATATTTAGCATTCATCAGACCTACCATTGGGTACAATGCCCCCTTTGGTATGTACCTGACCAGCAAGTGTGCCCACAGGCAGGTGCAAGGGGGTGCACTTGCACCACCCTGGAATCGGCTGGCCAGGAGATTAATTTGCTTCTAATTTAAAAAAAAAATTTTAAGGGCGTTCTTTAAGAACACCCTTTGCTTCCAGTCATAAAAATGGAGGTACTTGCAAGCTGTTTTCATCTTCTCCACACGTGCGATTGATGGTTTACATCTTCATCTTCCAAATTCGCAATCGCAGAATTTGAATTCCAGATGGGCACCAGCAGAGATGCCGTATTGTGTCCAGGAAGAGGGTATTGCCTTTAGAATCGGTGCAAGCAAGCTGTTGCAGGAGCAGAGAGGGATTCCACAAAGATAGGAGGTAGTGCAGTTTAAGCAGCAGAGAGGGATTCCACAAAGGTGTGTGTGTGTTTGCGTGTGTGTGTGTATAATGTTACAAACAGGAGCTTCAGTGCCTGTTAGCCTGGCTTGAGATGTGCACCAGATAGGCTTCACTTCTCAGTCTCTTTCCCTCTCTCTCAAGGGAGTACAGGAAATGAGCAGCAAATTTTTTTGCCCCCAGTTCCTTTTTCTGACCTTTTCAAATTTCAAGAAAATATAAAATATGCAAGATAAAGATCAGAGATGCAGTAACTGCTAAATTCCAGAATTCTCATCAAAAAAATTCTTGTTGTACAAGAAGGTTTGATTCTGTCACTCTCCATTTGCCTACTATGTGATTCTGAGCAAGTCACTAACCCAGACAGTGCTCTGGAGTTGCCTTTGAAAAGGGGCACTTGAGTCCACTGGGTTTACCTGCTTAACAAATAAACAAAAACAATGTGACATAGAAGCTTCCCTTTACATGGAGGGTATTAATATCTGTGCCATTACTGAAATTTGATTTACATATCCAGAATTCATATAAAAATTTCAGAATATTCCTCCTTTCGTTGTTGCAGAGCCAGTAGGACAGGTGGTGGCATTTCAGTCCTTGTAAAAGAACATATAAAACTAGAAGCTAGTCACTGTAAAAGAACACCTAAAAACAGAAGCCAAGTATAAAACCCAAGACCAGGGCAGGAATCCATAGACAAGTGCTGCATGGCAGAGTAGTCTAATTTTCTATGGGTTCATGGTACAAACTCTTCCCTGTGTCTTACTTTCATCAATACTTAACTTCTACCCCTATACACTCAAAGTAAAACTAATATATTTTATGTCTTTTGTAGAATGAAATCTTCTCTGCCAGTAATGCTCATCTCAAAACTAGAATTTTAGACTGAACTTCTATAATTTGCTGTTAATTGCTATCAATCTGCATGACAAACTGTATTCTGTCTATAGATATATGTATGCTTATGTTAACTGTAAAATACTACTAATGTTTGAATTTTTATTAGAGTCTATATAATATTTAGATATAACTGTTAAATCCTTTATGTCAGCATTGTTTCTGGAGCTTTTCTTCCAGGGTCTCCACTGAAAATGGGTTCCTGACCCAGTCGGACCTTCCCGGCCACCAAATGTCAGTAAGTAAATAAATAAACAGCCACATAACTAATCATATGTGCTAGACGCTAAACAGCTTTGTAAGTCTAAGTAAAAGACTTCATAATTAAAGAAACATATGATGTTAATGTGAGGAATGGTACTTGGCTGCTCGGAATCTGATCAGCGTTACAACAGATGTGTGACAGACATGATATATGACACAAGGAAGGCAGGCTAATGTGACTAAATTAATTCACTCTCACATGTGCATTGTAGCACAATATAGCTGCATCTCATCCTCATCTGGTACAAGAAGGGCAGCATAGCAGCTATCAGGTACGACACTGCAGGTGTGTACACCAAAAGGTCGATCCTGCTCATCTTATAAATGGAGAAGAAATGAGATAGATGGGAAAGTAGTAAAAGGGAGAACAGCAAGCAGGGACAAACACAAGGATTACCATAAGGCATGAAAGGGTATTGGGGAAAGAAGGATGATTCTTTAATTATGTATGTATACATGTATACATGCACTCATTCTTAGAAAGAGCCCTTTTTCATATATAGGAAATAAGTGTATGAGATGAAACAGAGAAAGAAGAGCAGACAGCAGTGTCAGGAAGACCAATGTAAACAGACCTAGACAGAAATACAGACACTTGCAGTGGAAAAACAAAAGGTAGGGAGGACAGCAGATAAGCACAGACATATAGGGGATGTATAGGGGATGGACAAGTGATAGTGGTCAAGGCAGGAAAATTTAAAAGGAATGTAGAAAGACACATAAGGGATGGAAAACACCAAGATGGGGATAGGGTAGGGTCCTTGCACAGTTGTATGCCAGGCCAATCGGGAGGGCAAGAAGGCCAGGCGTCACTCACTTGGGTGGATAATATTATAGGATCATAGGAAGTTACTAAGCTATTGGCCCTGAGGCCCTTATAAGCCTAGCCAAGAGTTTAGCCATTGTTTAGAAAAGTCAGCACCCAAAGCCCCTGTCCATCAGGGACACAGGTAAAATCCTAGGGATGCATTTTCTGTTTCCCACCTAGTTATTCAGGTTGCGCTTATAAGGGATAATGAGGTGCTCTGCTTGACGTGGACAGGGAGTCTTTTCCACAGATGGGGGAGTCTCAGGGATAGAAATCTGTCCCACCAACAAGTCCTATTGATGTCACAGACCAGGCTGAGGTCACGCATGCGTGTTACTCGAGTGGAGCTTGACTTGCGGATATGCAGCAGTCCCATCAAGGCAGGGTCTGAGATTGCTTTGTATGCCAGACAGAGGTCACATCTGAGGAGTCTGTATGAAACTGAGTAGAGGGACAGGGTTATTAGCCTATCTGTGTAAGGCAGATGTTTGAGGCCCTGGAGTCTCCTGTTGAGGAACCTCTGTGTGGTCTCTCCAGCTGCTTCATGTGCTTTGCAAAGTACATGCCGAAGGGGTCATTGTACTCAATAATTGGCCTTATAAGAAAATAATACAGGAATGTTATGACCTCCATGTCCCTGGATGAGATACCCTTACTTATGAGGTGGGCCATGTAGAAAGCTTTCCATATAATGGAAGCAACATGGTGGTCAAAAGTCAGGTTGCTATAAACCTGGCTGCCCAAATCCCTCACAACTAATTGCATGCTTAGGACATTGTTATTAATGTGATAATATGTGGTGACATCACTTTCCCCAAAGGGGATGATGAAGCAGTTTTTGGCATTCAGCTTGAGACCATGTTTCTGGCACCAGTCATTTGTTTGGGTGAGACCCTCTTGGAGGACGTCCCCATCACTTGGGGAATTGATAACCGTGCCTAGCTTGCAGTCATCTGCAAACTTGGTCAGTCACAGCCCACTGGTTTTGGCCTGCATCTCAGAGAAGCATATCCCAAATAGCAGAGGCCCTAAGACCAATCCTTAGGGTACACTGCTCATTTCGAGTATACTGCTTGAGGTGGCTTCCCCTATTTTGATTAGGTGGGTTCTATCAGTGAGACAGTTTACTACCCATCTGGTAACATACAGAATGATGCCTAGTTGAGAGAGTTTATCTATTATGCTCGAGTGGGGAATAGTGTCAAAGGCTTTGGCCAGGTCAAGGTAGGTGGTATGCACCATCTTCATCTTGTCCAATCCTTTGGTGACTGTCTCAAAGTCAACTAGATATAACAGACATGACCTCCCCTTGACAATGCCAAACTGTGTGGGGTCGAGTGTTTGGAGTTTGGCAATGTCCCTGTTAATGAGGTCCATGATAATCCATTCCATGGTCTTGCAGAACAGGCTAGTTAAGCTGATAGGGCTAAAATTTCCCTGATCTGTGGGCACTCCACCTTTGTGTAAAGGGATGACAGTGGCGGTCCTCCACTCAGCTGGCACAAAGCCAGTACTCAGGCTTTGGTTGAATAGGGTGCTTAATGGTGCTGCAAGTTCATGTTTGAGTTCATGTAGGATGCAGCCTGGGATGTTTTCAGGTCCCATGGAGGCTGTATTTTTTGCCTTTGAGAGGGCAGTGAGGACCTGTTCCTCTAGAGAAAAGGGGATGGGGCAGATACTGAGGATGTCCTGATTTACTGATGGGGGACATAGGGGTGAAGTTTTTGCTGAATCTGTCAACCAGTAGGCTGGCTGTATCTACAGCATTTGTGTATGTGGTGTCCTTGACCACCACTTCTGACCAGATCTGTGTGCTTCCTTTGAGATTGCGGACATATGTGAAGAAGGCCTTATGATTGTCTCTAGTAGATGTGGCCAATTTGGAGTCTAAGTTGCCTTTACAGGATTTCACTAGTGCTCTTATTTGCTTGTTCAGGCTAAGGAGAGATTGCTTCCAATTGGGCACCTGCTCCTCCTTCTTGGTCTTAGACTGCAATTTTTTCCTTTTGTTATGTACTTTATTGCAGATGTCCACCAGACAGGTTTACTCTTCCTTCCGGAGGATGATTTTGTCCTGTTGGCATTCCTGATTCCATGCATCTATATAAATGCTCATTTAGTACTTTGGTGTAGATTTGGATATTGGAGCCAGTTCCTACAGAGGGGTAGGAGGCTGTGAAGCTGTTTATACCATTCCTCAGGAGATTGCAATCAGCTTTGGAGAAGTTTTTTTGTTTGACCCTAGCTAGAGGGGGTCAGGGGAGATGGTGATTTTGAAAGTGACTGCTTTATGGTTGGATCTTGCCAGGGAGGATAATATTATAGGAGTGCTGCAGTGGTTACTCATGTTGGTTAATACCAAGTCCAAGATATTATTACCTTTTGTTGGGGTATTGACTAGCTGTTCCAAAGCATTTGCATTGATAAAATCGAGGAATCTCTGAGCATTTGTGTTCTGGCATGAGTAATTTTTCCAGTCTGTGGCTGGGTAGTTAAAGTCACCCAAAATCAGGGTAAAAGGTTGAATCTTGATAGATTCAAAGAGGTCCAGATAGGTGGAGTGGGCATCTTGAGTCAAATTTGCGGGCTTGTAGCTTGCTATGATTTGAATAGAGGTCTTGTCAACGGTTAACTGCACCTGGAGTGTCTCCTGTGTGTCATACTTAATATATATATATATATATATATATATATATATATTGAAACTCCACTTCCTTTGGCTTTGCTGCCCACAGTTTGCAGTCTGAATGTATGATAGGCTGAGAAACCAGGTAAGGCTGGGGTGCTCTTCACAGCTCTGAACCAGGTTTCTGTGACTGCACAAATGTCAGCATCTTCCAGGTTTAAGAATGCTTGCAATGAGTGCAGTTTCATGTTTAGACTCGTAGCGTTTAGCAGCATAACCTTTAATTTTCATTATGTTGAAATGTTTTATGTTGGTAGCATCAACCTCATGACATTTCCTAAAAAAGGCACTATAGGGGAGACAAGGGCCTTTGCCAGAAGCCTGAAGCCCAAGTGAGACAGATGCAGGCCATCTCTAGCATAGGATTGTGGTCTGTCGATCATATCTTCCCAGGCTGACAGGTACTGGATCCCCCTGGAATGACACCAGAAACTAAGCCAATTGTTAAAGTCAATCATTTTCTGTTTGTATTGAGGCATCATTCTGGGTGACGGTAGAATGCTGCTTAAGGCTATGGTCATACCTGCCTGGGACACATATTCAGTGAGCTCAATCATGTCTCTCTTCAAATAGTCTAGGGAGGTACATCTCAAGCCGTTCACGCCAACATGGACGATGAAACAGTCATAAAAGTACTTTTGGTTGACTGACATGAGTGCATGTGTGATATGGCAGATTCTGACACCTGACAAGCAACTAACTGTGACGTTCTCCTTATCCAGCCTGGTGAGCAGCACATCTATGTGTCTCACAATGGAGTCTCCTATAACTAATATGTTGGGTGTATGGTTAGGCCTTAGTGGTTGCGAGACACAGGTATGTGGACTATGCATGGTATTTGGTGTGGAGGGTTGTGGAGTTAGTGTGTTTTTGCCTCTGAGGTCTCCTTTGTTTGGGTTTGTTTTTGTTGAGAACCTCTGCATATGTTGGTGTGTGTTGTGTAGTTGTGGGTGGTGTTTGAGGTGTGCTAATTGTATTGACAACCTTCTCAGTGCCAGATATACTGGCTTGTGAGGGAGAGAACATAGACTCTAGGTTCTTAATGTAATTACATCTCTCACAAATTGTGTCCTTAGGTGGTAGTACTAGATGGTTGTCCATGTACATTTATTTATTTATTTATTTATTTATTTATTTATTTCCAGTTTGGTGACCGGGGAGGTCCACTGGGCTCAAAGAGCCCATTTTCAGTGGAGGCCCGGGGAGAAAAGCTCCATAGTACAAAGTATAAGCTACATGATTCAGACTACATAGTACAAAGTATAAGCTACATGATTCAGAGTACATAGTACAAAGTATAAGCTACATGATTCAGACTACGTAGTACAAAGTATAAGCTACATGATTCAGAGTACATAGTACAAAGTATAAGCTACATGATTCAGACTACGTAGTACAAAGTATAAGCTACATAATTCAGACTACATAGTACAAAGTATAAGCTACATGATTCAGACTACGTAGTACAAAGTATAAGCTACATAATTCAGAGTACATAGTACAAAGTATAAGCTACATGATTCAGAGTACATAGTACAAAGTATAAGCTACATGATTCAGAGTACATAGTACAAAGTATAAGCTACATGATTCAGAGTACATAGTACAAAGTATAAGCTACATGATTCAGAGTACATAGTACAAAGTATAAGCTACATGATTCAGAGTACATAGTACAAAGTATAAGCTACATGATTCAGAGTACATAGTACAAAGTATAAGCTACATGATTCAGAGTACATAGTACAAAGTATAAGCTACATGATTCAGAGTACATAGTACAAAGTATAAGCTACATGATTCAGAGTACATAGTACAAAGTATAAGCTACATGATTCAGAGTACATAGTACAAAGTATAAGCTACATGATTCAGACTACATAGTACAAAGTATAAGCTACATGATTCAGACTACATAGTACAAAGTATAAGCTACATGATTCAGAGTACATAGTACAAAGTATAAGCTACATGATTCAGAGTACATAGTACAAAGTATAAGCTACATGATTCAGAGTACATAGCACAAAGTATAAGCTACATGATTCAGACTACATAGTACAAAGTATAAGCTACATGATTCAGAGTACATAGTACAAAGTATAAGCTACATGATTCAGAGTACATAGTACAAAGTATAAGCTACATGATTCAGAGTACATAGTACAAAGTATAAGCTACATGATTCAGACTACATAGTACAAAGTATAAGCTACATGATTCAGAGTACATAGTACAAAGTATAAGCTACATGATTCAGAGTACATAGTACAAAGTATAAGCTACATGATTCAGAGTACATAGTACAAAGTATAAGCTACATGATTCAGAGTACATAGTACAAAGTATAAGCTACATGATTCAGAGTACATAGTACAAAGTATAAGCTACATGATTCAGAGTACATAGTACAAAGTATAAGCTACATGATTCAGACTACATAGTACAAAGTATAAGCTACATGATTCAGAGTACATAGTACAAAGTATAAGCTACATGATTCAGAGTACATAGTACAAAGTATAAGCTACATGATTCAGAGTACATAGTACAAAGTATAAGCTACATGATTCAGACTACATAGTACAAAGTATAAGCTACATGATTCAGAGTACATAGTACAAAGTATAAGCTACATGATTCAGACTACATAGTACAAAGTATAAGCTACATGATTCAGAGTACATAGTACAAAGTATAAGCTACATGATTCAGAGTACATAGTACAAAGTATAAGCTACATGATTCAGAGTACATAGTACAAAGTATAAGCTACATGATTCAGAGTACATAGTACAAAGTATAAGCTACATGATTCAGAGTACATAGTACAAAGTATAAGCTACATGATTCAGAGTACATAGTACAAAGTATAAGCTACATGATTCAGAGTACATAGTACAAAGTATAAGCTACATGATTCAGAGTACATAGTACAAAGTATAAGCTACATGATTCAGAGTACATAGTACAAAGTATAAGCTACATGATTCAGAGTACATAGTACAAAGTATAAGCTACATGATTCAGAGTACATAGTACAAAGTATAAGCTACATGATTCAGAGTACATAGTACAAAGTATAAGCTACATGATTCAGAGTACATAGTACAAAGTATAAGCTACATGATTCAGAGTACATAGTACAAAGTATAAGCTACATGATTCAGAGTACATAGTACAAAGTATAAGCTACATGATTCAGACTACATAGTACAAAGTATAAGCTACATGATTCAGAGTACATAGTACAAAGTATAAGCTACATGATTCAGAGTACATAGTACAAAGTATAAGCTACATGATTCAGAGTACATAGTACAAAAGTATAAGCTACATGATTCAGAGTACATAGTACAAAGTATAAGCTACATGATTCAGAGTACATAGTACAAAGTATAAGCTACATGATTCAGAGTACATAGTACAAAGTATAAGCTACATGATTCAGAGTACATAGTACAAAGTATAAGCTACATGATTCAGAGTACATAGTACAAAGTATAAGCTACATGATTCAGAGTACATAGTACAAAGTATAAGCTACATGATTCAGACTACATAGTACAAAGTATAAGCTACATGATTCAGAGTACATAGTACAAAGTATAAGCTACATGATTCAGAGTACATAGTACAAAGTATAAGCTACATGATTCAGAGTACATAGTACAAAGTATAAGCTACATGATTCAGAGTACATAGTACAAAGTATAAGCTACATGATTCAGAGTACATAGTACAAAGTATAAGCTACATGATTCAGAGTACATAGTACAAAGTATAAGCTACATGATTCAGAGTACATAGTACAAAGTATAAGCTACATGATTCAGAGTACATAGTACAAAGTATAAGCTACATGATTCAGAGTACATAGTACAAAGTATAAAGCCATATGATCCAGACATATAGTACAAAGTATAAGCTACATGATTCAGAGTACATAGTACAAAGTATAAGCTACATGATTCAGAGTACATAGTACAAAGTATAAGCTACATGATTCAGAGTACATAGTACAAAGTATAAGCTACATGATTCAGAGTACATAGTACAAAGTATAAGCTACATGATTCAGAGTACATAGTACAAAGTATAAGCTACATGATTCAGAGTACATAGTACAAAGTATAAGCTACATGATTCAGAGTACATAGTACAAAGTATAAGCTACATGATTCAGAGTACATAGTACAAAGTATAAGCTACATGATTCAGAGTACATAGTACAAAGTATAAGCTACATGATTCAGAGTACATAGTACAAAGTATAAGCTACATGATTCAGAGTACATAGTACAAAGTATAAGCTACATGATTCAGAGTACATAGTACAAAGTATAAGCTACATGATTCAGAGTACATAGTACAAAGTATAAGCTACATGATTCAGAGTACATAGTACAAAGTATAAGCTACATGATTCAGACTACATAGTACAAAGTATAAGCTACATGATTCAGAGTACATAGTACAAAGTATAAGCTACATGATTAAAAAATTTAAAAAAAAAATAAAAAATTAAAAAAAGGAAAAAAAAAATTAAAAAAAGGAAAAAAAAAATTAAAAAAAGGAAAAAAAAAATTAAAAAAAGGAAAAAAAAAATTAAAAAAAGGAAAAAAAAAATTAAAAAAAGGAAAAAAAAAATTAAAAAAAGGAAAAAAAAAATTAAAAAAAGGAAAAAAAAAATTAAAAAAAGGAAAAAAAAAATTAAAAAAAGGAAAAAAAAAATTAAAAAAAAAAACCTTTTAAAAAAAAAAAAAAAACCTTTTAAAAAAAAAAAAAAAAAAAATTAAAAAGGAAAAAAAAAATTAAAAAAAGGAAAAAAAAAATTAAAAAGGAAAAAAAAATTTCAAATTTAAATACATTTCAAAGTAAATTTCAAATTTAAATACATTTCAAAGTAAATTTCAAATTTAAATACATTTCAAAGTAAATTTCAAATTTAAATACATTTCAAAAAAGAAAAAAATTAAAAAAATTAAAAAAAGAAAAAAATTAAAAAATTTTTTAAAATAAATTTCAAATTTAAATACATTTCAAAGTAAATTTCAAATTTAAATACATTTCAAAGTAAATTTCAAATTTAAACTACATTTCAAAGTAAATTTCAAATTTAAATACATTTCAAAGTAAATTTCAAATTTAAATACATTTCAAAATAAAAAATTTAAAAAAAAAATAAAAAATTTAAAAAAAAAATAAAAAATTTAAAAAAAAAATAAAAAATTTAAAAAAAAAATAAAAAATTTAAAAAAAAAATAAAAAATTTAAAAAAAAAATAAAAAATTTAAAAAAAAAATAAAAAATTTAAAAAAAAAATAAAAAATTTAAAAAAAAAATAAAAAATTTAAAAAAAAAATAAAAAATTTAAAAAAAAAATAAAAAATTTAAAAAAAAAATAAAAAATTTAAAAAAAAAATAAAAAATTTAAAAAAGAAAACAAAAAAAAAAAAAAAATAAAAAATTGTAAAAAAAAAAAGAAAAAAATTAAAAAATTTAAAAAAAGAAAAAAATTAAAAAATTTAAAAAATAAAGAAAAAACAATATTAAAAAATTAAAAAAACAAAAAAAATAAAAAAATTAAAAAAAGAAAAAGGGGTTTTAAAAAAAAAAAAAAAAGGGAAAAAAAAAAAAAAAAGGGGTTTTAAAAAAAAAAAAAAAAGGGGTTTAAAAAAAAAATTTTAAAAAAATAAAAAAAAAATTTAAAATTTTTTAAAAAAAAAATTTAAAATTTTTTAAAAAAAAAATTTAAAAAAAAAAAGAAAAAGGGTTGGGACAAAGTAAAATAAAGTTCAATTTTTTAAATACAAAAAAAATTTAAAATTTTTTAAAAAAAAAATTTAAAATTTTTTAAAAAAAAAATTTAAAATTTTTTAAAAAAAAAATTTAAAATTTTTAAAAAATTTTTAAAAAAAGGAAAAAAAATTTTTAAAAAAAGGAAAAAAATTTTTTGAAAAAAAAATAAAAAAAAATTTTGGGAAAAAAAAAAAAATTTTGGGAAAAAAAAAAAAATTTTGGGAAAAAAAAAAAAATTTTGGGAAAAAAAAAAAAATTTTGGGAAAAAAAAAAAAAATAAAAATTTAAAAAAAACCAAATTTAAAAAATTTAAAAAAAACCAAATTTAAAAAAAAAAAAAAAAATTAAAAAAAGGAAAAATAAAAAATTTAAAAAATAAACAAAAAATTTAAAAAAAAAATAAAAATAAAAAAGGAAAAATTTTAAAAAAAAAAAAGAAAAAATTTTAAAAAAAAAAAAGGAAAAAAACCTTTTTTTTAAAAAAGAAAAAAAATTTTTTTAAAAGAAAAAAAAAATTTTTAAAAAAAAAAAAAAATTTTTTTAAAAAAAAAAAAAATTTTTTTAAAAAAAAAAAAAAATTTTTTTAAAAAAAAAAAAAAATTTTTTTAAAAAAAAAAAAAAATTTTTTTAAAAAAAAAAAAAAATTTTTTTAAAAAAAAAAAAAAATTTTTACATAGTACAAAGTATAAGCTACATGATTCAGAAAAAAAAAAAAAATTTTTTTAAAAAAAAAAAAAAATTTTTTTAAAAAGAAAAAAAAATTTTTTATAAAAAAAAAAAAAAATTTTTTTAAAAGAGGAAAAAAAAATTTTTTTCTTGAAAAAAAAAAAAAAATTTTTAAAAAAAAAATTTTTAAAAAAAATTTTTTAAAATTTAAAAATTTTAAAAAAAAAAAAAAATAAAAAAAAAAAAAAATTAAAAAAAAAAAATTTTAAACAAAAAAAAAAATTTTAACAAAATTAAAAAAAAAATTAAAAAAATTAAAAAAAATTTTAAAAATTTTTAAAAAAAAAAAAAAAAAAAAAAAAAGAAAAAAGGGGTTAAAAAAAAAAGAAAAAGGGGTTTTAAAAAAAAAAAAAAAAGGGGTTTTAAAAAAAAAAAAAAAAGGGTTTTAAAAAAAAAAAAAAAAGGGGTTTTAAAAAAAAAAAAAAAAGGGGGCAATACAAAGTAAAATAAAGTTCAATTTTTTAATACAAAGTAAAATAAAGTTCAATTTTTTAATACAAAGTAAAATAAAGTTCAAAAAAAAAAAAAAATTTTGGGAAAAAAAAAAAAATTTTGGGAAAAAAAAAAAAATTTTGGGAAAAAAAAAAAAATTTTGGGAAAAAAAAAAAAATTTTGGGAAAAAAAAAAAAATTTTGGGAAAAAAAAAAAAATTTTGGGAAAAAAAAAAAAACCCCCTTTAAAAAATTTAAAAAAAACCAAATTTAAAAAATTTAAAAAAAACCAAATTTAAAAAATTTAAAAAAAACCAAATTTAAAAAAATTTAAAAAAAACCAAATTTAAAAAATTTAAAAAAAACCAAATTTAAAAAATTTAAAAAAAAAACACCTTTTAAAAAATAAAAAAAACCAAAAAAGAAATAAAAAATTTAAAAAAAAAATAAAAAATTTAAAAAAAAAATAAAAAATTTAAAAAAAAAATAAAAAATTTAAAAAAAAAATAAAAAATTTAAAAAAAAAATAAAAAATTAAATACATTTCAAAGTAAATTTCAAATTTAAACTACATTTCAAAAAAAAAATTTTGGGAAAAAAAAAAAAATTTTGGGAAAAAAAAAATATTTTTTTTTAAAAATGAAAAAAAAATTTTGGGAAAAAAAAAAAAATTTTGGGAAAAAAAAAAAAATTTTGGGAAAAAAAAAAAAATTTTGGGAAAAAAAAAAAAATTTTGGGAAAAAAAAAAAAATTTTGGGAAAAAAAAAAAAATTTTGGGAAAAAAAAAAAAATTTTGGGAAAAAAAAAAAAATTTTGGAAAAATTTGAAAAAAAAAATTAAAAAAAGGAAAAAAAAAATTAAAAAAAAATACATTTCAAAGTAAATTTCAAATTTAAATACATTTCAAAGTAAATTTCAAATTTAAATACATTTCAAAGTAAATTTCAAATTTAAATACATTTCAAAGTAAATTTTAAAAAAAATAAAAAAAACCTTTTAAAAAAAACAAAAAAACCTTTTAAAAAAAAAAAAAAAATAAAAAAAACCTTTTAAAAAAAAAAAAAAAACCTTTTAAAAAAAAAAACAAAAACCTTTTAAAAAAAAAAAAAAAAAAAAGGTTTTTAAAAAAAAAAAAAAGGTTTTTAAAAAAAAAAAAAAGGTTTTTAAAAAAAAAAAAAAGGTTTTTAAAAAAAAAATAAAAAAAACCTTTTAAAAAAAAAAAAACGTTTAAAAAAAAAAAAAAAAACCTTTTAAAAAAAAAAAAAAAACCTTTTAAAAAAAAAAAAAAAACCTTTTAAAAAAAAAAAAAAAAATAAAAAAAACCTTTTAAAAAAAAAAAAAAAACCTTTTAAAAAAAAAAAAAAAACCTTTTAAAAAAAAAAAAAAAACCTTTTTAAAAAAAAAATTAAAAAAAGGAAAAAAAAAATTAAAAAAAGGAAAAAAAAAATTAAAAAATTTAATAAAAAAAAAAAAAAAACCTTTTAAAAAAAAAAAAAAAACCTTTTAAAAAAAAAAAAAAAACCTTTTAAAAAAAAAAAAAAAACCTTTTAAAAAAAAAAAAAAAACCTTTTAAAAAAAAAAAAAAAACCTTTTAAAAAAAAAGAAAAAACCCAAAAAAAAGGAAAAAAAAAATTAAAAAAAAATAGTACAAAGTATAAGCTACATGATTCAGGAAAAAAAATTTTTAAAAAAAGGAAAAAAAATTTTTAAAAAAAGGAAAAAAAATTTTTAAAAAAAAAATTTTAAAAAAAACCAAAAAAAATTTTAAAAAAAACCAAAAAAAAAAAAATTTTAAAAAAAAAAAAAAATTTTAAAAAAAAATTTTAAAAAAAACCAAAAAAAATTTTAAAAAAAACCAAAAAAAATTTTAAAAAAAACCAAAAAAATTTTTTTTTAAAAAAAATTTTTAAAAAAAAAAAAAAAATTTTTTAAAAAAAACCAAAAAAAATTTTAAAAAAAACCAAAAAAAATTTTAAAAAAAACCAAAAAAAATTTTAAAAAAAACCAAAAAAAAAAAAAAATTTTGGGAAAAAAAAAAAAATTTTGGGTTTTAAAAAAAAAATTTTGGGTTTTAAAAAAAGTTTCCTTTTAAAAAAAAAAAAACAACCAAAAAAATTTTAAAAAAAAAAAATTTAAAAATTTTTTAAAAAAAAAATTTAAAATTTTTTAAAAAAAGAATTTAAAAAAAAAATTTTTAAAAAAAAAAAAAACTTTTTAAAAAAAGGAAAAAAAATTTTTAAAAAAAAAAAAAAATTTTTAAAAAAAAAAAAAAATTTTTAATAAAAAAAAAAAATTTTTAAAAAAAGAAAAAAAAATTTTTAAAAAAAGGAAAAAAAATTTTTAAAAAAAATTTTTTTTAAAAAAAAAATTTAAAATTTTTATAAAAAAAAATTTAAAAAAAAAAAAAAATTTTTTTAAAAAAAAAAGGATTAATTTTTTTAAAAAAAAAAAAAAATTTTTAAAAATTTTAAAAAAAACCAAAAAACCTTTTAAAAAAAACCAAAAAACCAAAAAAATTTTAGAAAAAAAAAAAATTTTTAAAAGGAAAAAAAAAAAAAAGGTGTTTTTAAAAAAAAAAAAAAATTTTAAAAAAAAAAAATTAAAAAAAAAAAAAAATTTTAAAAAAAAAAAAAAATTTTAAAAAAAAAAAAAAATTTTAAAAAAAAAAAAAAATTTTAAAAAAAAAAAAAAATTTTAAAAAAAAAAAAAAATTTTAAAAAAAATTTTAAAAAAAACCAAAAAAAATTTTAAAAAAAACCAAAAAACCAAAAAAAAAACCAAAAAAAATTTTAAAAAAAACCAAAAAAAATTTTAAAAAAAACCAAAAAACCTTTTAAAAAAAACCAAAAAAAATTTTAAAAAAAACCAAAAAAAATTCAGAGTACATAGTACAAAGTATAAGCTACATGATTCAGAGTACATAGTACAAAGTATAAGCTACATGATTCAGAGTACATAGTACAAAGTATAAGCTACATGATTCAGAGTACATAGTACAAAGTATAAGCTACATGATTCAGAGTACATAGTACAAAGTATAAGCTACATGATTCAGAGTACATAGTACAAAGTATAAGCTACATGATTCAGACTACATAGTACAAAGTATAAGCTACATGATTCAGAGTACATAGTACAAAGTATAAGCTACATGATTCAGAGTACATAGTACAAAGTATAAGCTACATGATTCAGAGTACATAGTACAAAGTATAAGCTACATGATTCAGAGTACATAGTACAAAGTATAAGCTACATGATTCAGAGTACATAGTACAAAGTATAAGCTACATGATTCAGAGTACATAGTACAAAGTATAAGCTACATGATTCAGAGTACATAGTACAAAGTATAAGCTACATGATTCAGAGTACATAGTACAAAGTATAAGCTACATGATTCAGAGTACATAGTACAAAGTATAAGCTACATGATTCAGAGTACATAGTACAAAGTATAAGCTACATGATTCAGAGTACATAGTACAAAGTATAAGCTACATGATTCAGAGTACATAGTACAAAGTATAAGCTACATGATTCAGAGTACATAGTACAAAGTATAAGCTACATGATTCAGAGTACATAGTACAAAGTATAAGCTACATGATTCAGAGTACATAGTACAAAGTATAAGCTACATGATTCAGAGTACATAGTACAAAGTATAAGCTACATGATTCAGAGTACATAGTACAAAGTATAAGCTACATGATTCAGAGTACATAGTACAAAGTATAAGCTACATGATTCAGAGTACATAGTACAAAGTATAAGCTACATGATTCAGAGTACATAGTACAAAGTATAAGCTACATGATTCAGAGTACATAGTACAAAGTATAAGCTACATGATTCAGAGTACATAGTACAAAGTATAAGCTACATGATTCAGAGTACATAGTACAAAGTATAAGCTACATGATTCAGAGTACATAGTACAAAGTATAAGCTACATGATTCAGAGTACATAGTACAAAGTATAAGCTACATGATTCAGAGTACATAGTACAAAGTATAAGCTACATGATTCAGAGTACATAGTACAAAGTATAAGCTACATGATTCAGAGTACATAGTACAAAGTATAAGCTACATGATTCAGAGTACATAGTACAAAGTATAAGCTACATGATTCAGAGTACATAGTACAAAGTATAAGCTACATGATTCAGAGTACATAGTACAAAGTATAAGCTACATGATTCAGAGTACATAGTACAAAGTATAAGCTACATGATTCAGAGTACATAGTACAAAGTATAAGCTACATGATTCAGAGTACATAGTACAAAGTATAAGCTACATGATTCAGAGTACATAGTACAAAGTATAAGCTACATGATTCAGAGTACATAGTACAAAGTATAAGCTACATGATTCAGAGTACATAGTACAAAGTATAAGCTACATGATTCAGAGTACATAGTACAAAGTATAAGCTACATGATTCAGAGTACATAGTACAAAGTATAAGCTACATGATTCAGAGTACATAGTACAAAGTATAAGCTACATGATTCAGAGTACATAGTACAAAGTATAAGCTACATGATTCAGAGTACATAGTACAAAGTATAAGCTACATGATTCAGAGTACATAGTACAAAGTATAAGCTACATGATTCAGAGTACATAGTACAAAGTATAAGCTACATGATTCAGAGTACATAGTACAAAGTATAAGCTACATGATTCAGAGTACATAGTACAAAGTATAAGCTACATGATTCAGAGTACATAGTACAAAGTATAAGCTACATGATTCAGAGTACATAGTACAAAGTATAAGCTACATGATTCAGAGTACATAGTACAAAGTATAAGCTACATGATTCAGAGTACATAGTACAAAGTATAAGCTACATGATTCAGAGTACATAGTACAAAGTATAAGCTACATGATTCAGAGTACATAGTACAAAGTATAAGCTACATGATTCAGAGTACATAGTACAAAGTATAAGCTACATGATTCAGAGTACATAGTACAAAGTATAAGCTACATGATTCAGAGTACATAGTACAAAGTATAAGCTACATGATTCAGAGTACATAGTACAAAGTATAAGCTACATGATTCAGAGTACATAGTACAAAGTATAAGCTACATGATTCAGAGTACATAGTACAAAGTATAAGCTACATGATTCAGAGTACATAGTACAAAGTATAAGCTACATGATTCAGAGTACATAGTACAAAGTATAAGCTACATGATTCAGAGTACATAGTACAAAGTATAAGCTACATGATTCAGAGTACATAGTACAAAGTATAAGCTACATGATTCAGAGTACATAGTACAAAGTATAAGCTACATGATTCAGAGTACATAGTACAAAGTATAAGCTACATGATTCAGAGTACATAGTACAAAGTATAAGCTACATGATTCAGAGTACATAGTACAAAGTATAAGCTACATGATTCAGAGTACATAGTACAAAGTATAAGCTACATGATTCAGAGTACATAGTACAAAGTATAAGCTACATGATTCAGAGTACATAGTACAAAGTATAAGCTACATGATTCAGAGTACATAGTACAAAGTATAAGCTACATGATTCAGAGTACATAGTACAAAGTATAAGCTACATGATTCAGAGTACATAGTACAAAGTATAAGCTACATGATTCAGAGTACATAGTACAAAGTATAAGCTACATGATTCAGAGTACATAGTACAAAGTATAAGCTACATGATTCAGAGTACATAGTACAAAGTATAAGCTACATGATTCAGAGTACATAGTACAAAGTATAAGCTACATGATTCAGAGTACATAGTACAAAGTATAAGCTACATGATTCAGAGTACATAGTACAAAGTATAAGCTACATGATTCAGAGTACATAGTACAAAGTATAAGCTACATGATTCAGAGTACATAGTACAAAGTATAAGCTACATGATTCAGAGTACATAGTACAAAGTATAAGCTACATGATTCAGAGTACATAGTACAAAGTATAAGCTACATGATTCAGAGTACATAGTACAAAGTATAAGCTACATGATTCAGAGTACATAGTACAAAGTATAAGCTACATGATTCAGAGTACATAGTACAAAGTATAAGCTACATGATTCAGAGTACATAGTACAAAGTATAAGCTACATGATTCAGAGTACATAGTACAAAGTATAAGCTACATGATTCAGAGTACATAGTACAAAGTATAAGCTACATGATTCAGAGTACATAGTACAAAGTATAAGCTACATGATTCAGAGTACATAGTACAAAGTATAAGCTACATGATTCAGAGTACATAGTACAAAGTATAAGCTACATGATTCAGAGTACATAGTACAAAGTATAAGCTACATGATTCAGAGTACATAGTACAAAGTATAAGCTACATGATTCAGAGTACATAGTACAAAGTATAAGCTACATGATTCAGAGTACATAGTACAAAGTATAAGCTACATGATTCAGAGTACATAGTACAAAGTATAAGCTACATGATTCAGAGTACATAGTACAAAGTATAAGCTACATGATTCAGAGTACATAGTACAAAGTATAAGCTACATGATTCAGAGTACATAGTACAAAGTATAAGCTACATGATTCAGAGTACATAGTACAAAGTATAAGCTACATGATTCAGAGTACATAGTACAAAGTATAAGCTACATGATTCAGAGTACATAGTACAAAGTATAAGCTACATGATTCAGAGTACATAGTACAAAGTATAAGCTACATGATTCAGAGTACATAGTACAAAGTATAAGCTACATGATTCAGAGTACATAGTACAAAGTATAAGCTACATGATTCAGAGTACATAGTACAAAGTATAAGCTACATGATTCAGAGTACATAGTACAAAGTATAAGCTACATGATTCAGAGTACATAGTACAAAGTATAAGCTACATGATTCAGAGTACATAGTACAAAGTATAAGCTACATGATTCAGAGTACATAGTACAAAGTATAAGCTACATGATTCAGAGTACATAGTACAAAGTATAAGCTACATGATTCAGAGTACATAGTACAAAGTATAAGCTACATGATTCAGAGTACATAGTACAAAGTATAAGCTACATGATTCAGAGTACATAGTACAAAGTATAAGCTACATGATTCAGAGTACATAGTACAAAGTATAAGCTACATGATTCAGACTACATAGTACAAAGTATAAGCTACATGATTCAGAGTACATAGTACAAAGTATAAGCTACATGATTCAGACTACATAGTACAAAGTATAAGCTACATGATTCAGAGTACATAGTACAAAGTATAAGCTACATGATTCAGACTACATAGTACAAAGTATAAGCTACATGATTCAGAGTACATAGTACAAAGTATAAGCTACATGATTCAGACTACATAGTACAAAGTATAAGCTACATGATTCAGACTACATAGTACAAAGTATAAGCTACATGATTCAGACTACATAGTACAAAGTATAAGCTACATGATTCAGAGTACATAGTACAAAGTATAAGCTACATGATTCAGACTACATAGTACAAAGTATAAGCTACATGATTCAGACTACATAGTACAAAGTATAAGCTACATGATTCAGAGTACATAGTACAAAGTATAAGCTACATGATTCAGAGTACATAGTACAAAGTATAAGCTACATGATTCAGAGTACATAGTACAAAGTATAAGCTACATGATTCAGAGTACATAGTACAAAGTATAAGCTACATGATTCAGAGTACATAGTACAAAGTATAAGCTACATGATTCAGAGTACATAGTACAAAGTATAAGCTACATGATTCAGAGTACATAGTACAAAGTATAAGCTACATGATTCAGAGTACAT
Organism: Protopterus annectens; assembly: GCF_019279795.1. Taxonomy (NCBI): domain Eukaryota; kingdom Metazoa; phylum Chordata; order Ceratodontiformes; family Protopteridae; genus Protopterus; species Protopterus annectens. Next base: position 1,277,472,178 of record NC_056747.1, read on the forward strand.
AGTACAAAGTATAAGCTACATGATTCAGAGTACATAGTACAAAGTATAAGCTACATGATTCAGAGTACATAGTACAAAGTATAAGCTACATGATTCAGAGTACATAGTACAAAGTATAAGCTACATGATTCAGAGTACATAGTACAAAGTATAAGCTACATGATTCAGAGTACATAGTACAAAGTATAAGCTACATGATTCAGAGTACATAGTACAAAGTATAAGCTACATGATTCAGAGTACATAGTACAAAGTATAAGCTACATGATTCAGAGTACATAGTACAAAGTATAAGCTACATGATTCAGAGTACATAGTACAAAGTATAAGCTACATGATTCAGAGTACATAGTACAAAGTATAAGCTACATGATTCAGAGTACATAGTACAAAGTATAAGCTACATGATTCAGAGTACATAGTACAAAGTATAAGCTACATGATTCAGAGTACATAGTACAAAGTATAAGCTACATGATTCAGAGTACATAGTACAAAGTATAAGCTACATGATTCAGAGTACATAGTACAAAGTATAAGCTACATGATTCAGAGTACATAGTACAAAGTATAAGCTACATGATTCAGACTACATAGTACAAAGTATAAGCTACATGATTCAGACTACATAGTACAAAGTATAAGCTACATGATTCAGAGTACATAGTACAAAGTATAAGCTACATGATTCAGAGTACATAGTACAAAGTATAAGCTACATGATTCAGAGTACATAGTACAAAGTATAAGCTACATGATTCAGAGTACATAGTACAAAGTATAAGCTACATGATTCAGAGTACATAGTACAAAGTATAAGCTACATGATTCAGAGTACATAGTACAAAGTATAAGCTACATGATTCAGAGTACATAGTACAAAGTATAAGCTACATGATTCAGAGTACATAGTACAAAGTATAAGCTACATGATTCAGACTACATAGTACAAAGTATAAGCTACATGATTCAGAGTACATAGTACAAAGTATAAGCTACATGATTCAGACTACATAGTACAAAGTATAAGCTACATGATTCAGAGTACATAGTACAAAGTATAAGCTACATGATTCAGAGTACATAGTACAAAGTATAAGCTACATGATTCAGAGTACATAGTACAAAGTATAAGCTACATGATTCAGAGTACATAGTACAAAGTATAAGCTACATGATTCAGACTACATAGTACAAAGTATAAGCTACATGATTCAGACTACATAGTACAAAGTATAAGCTACATGATTCAGAGTACATAGTACAAAGTATAAGCTACATGATTCAGACTACATAGTACAAAGTATAAGCTACATGATTCAGACTACATAGTACAAAGTATAAGCTACATGATTCAGAGTACATAGTACAAAGTATAAGCTACATGATTCAGAGTACATAGTACAAAGTATAAGCTACATGATTCAGAGTACATAGTACAAAGTATAAGCTACATGATTCAGAGTACATAGTACAAAGTATAAGCTACATGATTCAGAGTACATAGTACAAAGTATAAGCTACATGATTCAGACTACATAGTACAAAGTATAAGCTACATGATTCAGAGTACATAGTACAAAGTATAAGCTACATGATTCAGAGTACATAGTACAAAGTATAAGCTACATGATTCAGAGTACATAGTACAAAGTATAAGCTACATGATTCAGACTACATAGTACAAAGTATAAGCTACATGATTCAGACTACATAGTACAAAGTATAAGCTACATGATTCAGAGTACATAGTACAAAGTATAAGCTACATGATTCAGACTACATAGTACAAAGTATAAGCTACATGATTCAGAGTACATAGTACAAAGTATAAGCTACATGATTCAGAGTACATAGTACAAAGTATAAGCTACATGATTCAGACTACATAGTACAAAGTATAAGCTACATGATTCAGACTACATAGTACAAAGTATAAGCTACATGATTCAGAGTACATAGTACAAAGTATAAGCTACATGATTCAGAGTACATAGTACAAAGTATAAGCTACATGATTCAGACTACATAGTACAAAGTATAAGCTACATGATTCAGACTACATAGTACAAAGTATAAGCTACATGATTCAGACTACATAGTACAAAGTATAAGCTACATGATTCAGAGTACATAGTACAAAGTATAAGCTACATGATTCAGACTACATAGTACAAAGTATAAGCTACATGATTCAGAGTACATAGTACAAAGTATAAGCTACATGATTCAGAGTACATAGTACAAAGTATAAGCTACATGATTCAGAGTACATAGTACAAAGTATAAGCTACATGATTCAGAGTACATAGTACAAAGTATAAGCTACATGATTCAGAGTACATAGTACAAAGTATAAGCTACATGATTCAGACTACATAGTACAAAGTATAAGCTACATGATTCAGAGTACATAGTACAAAGTATAAGCTACATGATTCAGAGTACATAGTACAAAGTATAAGCTACATGATTCAGAGTACATAGTACAAAGTATAAGCTACATGATTCAGAGTACATAGTACAAAGTATAAGCTACATGATTCAGAGTACATAGTACAAAGTATAAGCTACATGATTCAGAGTACATAGTACAAAGTATAAGCTACATGATTCAGAGTACATAGTACAAAGTATAAGCTACATGATTCAGACTACATAGTACAAAGTATAAGCTACATGATTCAGACTACATAGTACAAAGTATAAGCTACATGATTCAGAGTACATAGTACAAAGTATAAGCTACATGATTCAGAGTACATAGTACAAAGTATAAGCTACATGATTCAGAGTACATAGTACAAAGTATAAGCTACATGATTCAGAGTACATAGTACAAAGTATAAGCTACATGATTCAGACTACGTAGTACAAAGTATAAGCTAGATAATTCAAAGTTAACAAAATGCAATACACTGTAGCAAAGAGGTGCAGTAACAACTTGTAAGTATTAAATAGCAAACTAAGAACAGTTAAACTGCAACATATATACAATAAATAATACATATTTATATGTTTGTAGGTTGAGAACAGTAGTATAGAGTAGAATTTGTTCATAGGTTAGAAATGTCAGATAGTGATCTGAAAGTAGTTATCGATGGATAGATCCCTGGTAAGTAAGGAAAAAATGTGAATTTGAATGTGATAAAAGTGATCATGAGGTAAGGAAGTTAGGTAGGTAGAGAGCAGTTGCATTTCCAAGTATGGGAGAGGTAGGAATGGAGCTGGGTTTTGAAGTGTTCAAAGTTTTCAGAGATTCGTAGAGATGGAGGGAGAGAGTTCCATTTTTTGGATAAGGTAAAGGATAAAAGTAGCTGCCCAGTGGGACGATTTGGTTTATACACTGAGATTAGGTTTTGGTGCGCAGATCTTAGGGGTTTGTGAGGGGTGTATGAAGGAAAGATGTTAGCAAGTGCTAGGCATGTATTAGGTTTGAAAATAAGCTTGTGGGCTGTACAGAGTTGGAAGTAGTCCAGGTAATTGGGAAGTTCTAGCCACTGCAGCTGGTGGAGAGGTATACAGTGGTAAGTAGAGTATTTGGATGAAGTTGCAAACTTTGAGATTTTATTGTAGCAGGTTTCCAGTTTAGAAGAGTTGGAGGAAGATAGATTGGTTAGTAAGGGAGCACCATACATCAGAGAGGGTAGTAAGTAGGTTGAGGCAAGGGTCTGTTTAGTTGAGGGGGAGAGGAAGTGTGAGTTTCTATACAGCATGCCAAGTTTCTGATGTGTTTTCTTAATATTTAGTTGAATATGGGTATCAAATTTTAGTTGCTTGTCAATAGTAACTCCAAGAAGTTTGGCAAAAGGAACAATTTCTATAGTGGAGTTAGCATAGCTGGTAATTTTAAAGGAGGTTTTGTCAAGAGGGATAGATTTTGATGGGGAGAACAGGATTTTAGATTTATTGGCATTATGGGAGAGATGATTTTGAAGCATCCATTTCTCAGTAGTTGAGAAAGCAGATTGAGTTTTAGTTTGAAGCTGAAGGAGGTTGGAGGCAGAGCAGACTAGTGTTGAGTCATCTGCATATTGTACTATTCTGGTGTTGGAAATTGATGTGTGGAAGTCATTAATGAAGATATTAAAGAGCATAGGGCCGAGTATGGATCCATGGGGTACCCTGGTTGGAAGGAAGACAGAGGTACCAGTTTTCCATTTCACAGCCTGGGATCTATCAGAGAGGTAGCTGCTAAACCAGCTGATGGTGTTTTGTGAGAGGTTAAGTTTAGACAGGTGGGTAAGGAGGTGGGTATGGGGGACAGTATCAAAAGATTTGGAGAGGTCGCGGAGGACTGTGGATACTCGATTGCCGGAGTCACGGGCGTCATTTACTATGTCTAGCAATGAAAGAAGAGCTGTTATTGTGCTATGGCCAGGACGGAACCCATGTTGTGTTGGGGTGAGGAGTTGGTTATTTGTAATGAATGGCATTAGCTGGAGGTGGACACATTCCTCAAGAATTTTTGAGATAGGAGATAGAATTGCTGTGGGTCGGAAGTTGGAGTAGTTATTGTTTTTGCCTCCTTTGTGGAGGGGTAGGATAAAGGCGGTATGCCATAGTTTAGGGACATATGATTCCTGTATGGATCTGTTGATGAGTATACTAATGGGAATGTTTAGGGACATATGATTCCTGTATGGATCTATTGATTAGTATACTAATGGGAATGTTTAGGGACATATGATTCCTGTATGGATCTATTGATTAGTATACTAATGGGAATGTTTAGGGACATATGATTCCTGTATGGATCTGTTGATTAGTATACTAATGGGAATGTTTAGGGACATATGATTCCTGTATGGATCTGTTGATTAGTATACTAATGGGAATGTTTAGGGACATATGATTCCTGTATGGATCTGTTGATTAGTATACTAATGGGAATGTTTAGGGACATATGATTCCTGTATGGATCTGTTGATTAGTATACTAATGGGAATGTTTAGGGACATATGATTCCTGTATGGATCTGTTGATTAGTATACTAATGGGAATGTTTAGGGACATATGATTCCTGTATGGATCTGTTGATTAGCATACTAATGGGAATGTTTAGGGACATATGATTCCTGTATGGATCTGTTGATTAGCATACTAATGGGAATGTTTAGGGACATATGATTCCTGTACGGATCTATTGATTAGTATACTAATGGGAATGTTTAGGGACATATGATTCCTGTACGGATCTATTGATTAGTATACTAATGGGAATGTTTAGGGACATATGATTCCTGTACGGATCTATTGATTAGTATACTAATGGGAATGTTTAGGGACATATGATTCCTGTACGGATCTGTTGATGAGGTTACTAATGGGAATGGCAATTCTGTCTGCTGCTAGTTTTAGAAAGATAGAGCGGATGTTGTCAGGGGCATTGGAGCAAGTCTTAAGTTTAGAGAGAAGTTTTTTTATGTATGATGTGGGAATGGGTTTGAGATGAAAAGTAGGAGGAGAGTTTAGGATGGAAGATTGGGGAGAGGATTTGAGATGGGGGAGGAGTTGTTGTTAGGGAAGGTTTTGGTGAGTTCTGCTATTGAGTTAGTAAAGAATGAATTGAACAGTGTAGCTATTTCTGTGTCATGTTTGCTAGCGTCGGGGCAAGGGTTGTTTTTGGTGCCTGGATTAAGAAGGGAGTTGATGGATTTCCAGAATTGTTTGGGGTTTGTGGAATGAGAAATCTGGAGTTTGATATAGTATAATTTTTTATCCTGTGTAATACGTTTTTTAGCTAGGTTGCGGAGTTGTTTATATTTAAGAAGGGTGTCAGGGTGCTTATTATGATGGTAGAGTTTCCAGGTCTTATCCCTTTGTTGCATGAGTGTTTTGGTATCTTTAGTAAGCCAGGGAGCGGAATTGGCATGTACATGTACATGAGGCAGTTGCTACACTCTCGCAGGATGTCCATATCAACCAGGCTGGCAGGAGAAACCGTATTAAATTGTCCATCCATATTTGTCAGAATCTAAGGGAGAAAGGCCAGGGAGACCTAAGGGGTAGGCCTGAAGCCCAAGTGCTTAAACCAAAACGAAGAGGCTGAGAATAACACTTACAATTTCAATAGGCTATAAACACGTAGTAATAAATGCAACAAAAAAGATGTTATTAATTGAACACTTTAGAGAACATGTAGCAGCAAGTAGCAGGAAAAACAAGATGAAGTAATAGAGTAGGAGGAGGAAACACAAATAGTGTATAAGCAGCTGAATAAAGTGTTTTTTTTTTTTTGATATTTTGCATTATATTTTTTTGTCTGTTCCTCATAAAATTTCTGTTTTTGACAAATCACTGGGATGAGCCAAGGATTAAAGTTACTAAATAAATGACATGCATTTGAGTTTCAGACTTGATATCCTTCAGAAAATATATTCTAACACAAATCCTGTTATTCTAGCAACTTTCTAAATGTGTCCCTAGTTTGGGGCGTGTGTGTGTGTGTGTGTGTGTGTGTGTGTGTGTGTGTGTGTGTGTGTGTGTGTGTGTGTGTGTGTGTGTGTGTGTATAAGAGGGAGGTAGCATACCCCTCTGCTGTCCATTTTTTGAAGAATGTCCAGATTTTTGCCCCATATTCCTCCTAAAAAGGATTGAAGTTGCTAAACAGTTTTACACATCATATCCTTTAGAAAAATGCATACCAACACAAATCCTGTTATTATAGCAATTTTATAAGTTCATGAAATCAATATTTATAATCTGTTCTTGTTTATTTTAGGCTTTGTCCAGATTCCTTGCACTATGAAGTTGAGGTGTGTGTATGTGTGTGAGAGAGAGAGAGAGACAGACAGAGTCAGAGAGAGAGAGAGAGAGAGAGAGAGAAATGCCCTAGTTTTATTTTCAAGTACATTTTCAAGGAATTGTGAGCTTCAGGGGAAGCAAATGTTACTGCTGCTCATGCTAAGTCTGCTTAAAATGTGAAACTGTTTTGCTTAGCCAATGGTATCATTATTGTGGTATATAATTTTAAAGCAGTGTTAACACAGCAGGTAGCATACTTGCATCTTGATGCAAAGGGCTGTAGGTTCTATTCCTACAGCATGTACATTTGTATTTTAAGGGGGTATGGTACTACAGTTCTTAGTATGTCCTCCTTTGTATGAGACACATAATAACTATGAACCCTTTTTTCAGCTTGCCACCCATTCCTTATTGCAATATACCAGCTTACCATTTCTTTTAATGTAACCTGGGCAATTTATTCTTCAAGGGCAACAGGCACTGAATTTGTAAATGAAACCCTGAAATATAAAGTTGTTTTCTAGCAACAACCTCTTCATTGGTTTTAGATCTCTTTAATGTGGAATTATTCAGATGAGTTACTTCTGCAAAGATTCTGCATATTGATTGATATTGGTGGATTGTATGACAGAAGTTTGAGTAGAGTGGCCCTTTATGGTTGAAATGTTCTGAATTGGGCAGGTTGTCATTATTGGTTCATATGATTTGTTTCATTGCTTAAAGGAAAAATGTTCAGAACTATAAATTTAAAACACACTCTAACAAGTGGTGCTGTATTATACAAGGGATATAATTAAATTATTATATAGTATAATTAATACAGTCAGGAAGGTGAATCAAAGAATTTTTGCATGGTTCTAAAAATGTGTGCAAGGAGCCTATGATTTGGAAACAGGCCAAAGGTAAACTTACTCTGCCACTAGCCAGATGCATGTTCTTTGAATGTGAGTTTCAATGCTGTTTCAGTGAATGTGTGTTTCAAACATAGAGAAGTTTTAATGCTAAGTCTGTTTTCATTGTTAAGACTATTGCTTTGTTAAGGTTTAGTAAATGTCAATCACTGTTTATGCTATAAAATTTGAAATAAAAGTTGTAAATGAAATCCCAATATCTGTAATCATTGTAGAAGTAAAGCATAAAACAGTATGCACACTAAGAGATTTGAACAGTGCGTGGGCGGAGCTCTGGGTTTGCACCCCCCTGCAAAAAATCCTGTGGGCTCCATTGCTAACCAGGCATATCCAACAACTGGAACATCGTCAGTGGTTCCTCACTAAAAGAAGACAGGGTGTAAGTAACATGTCCTATGCAGACTGCCTCAAGGCCCTATACCAGTATACTGTCTCCTACAGCCTGTTGAGGGTAAATCTATGCCTGGCATACAGGGCATGTCAAACCCCCACTCTGATGGACTCCTTGCATATCTGCAAAACAAACAGCACCAGAATTACCCAATCTAAAGACTTAAACCTTGACTGTAATGTAAATATGGAACAGGCTCCTCATTTATGTGAAGCAGAGTTCCTCCCTAACCCAATTCAAGTGCAACTTGGAAAGTTAGATGGGGAACACAGATTCATAGGTTCATAGGTAGGTACTAGGCTATCTGCCCAAGGGCATTTATAAGCCTAGCCAGAGTGTGTCGGCTTTTCCCACCCCATTGATTAATTAACTGATCCTCTGTCAAGCTGAGCCAATGAAGTGATCCCAGGGGTGTATTTTCTGTTATCCATCCACTCGTCAAGGTTTTTCTGAAGAGTGTTAGTGAAAGGCTCTGCCTAATGTAGTTTGGAATTTTGTTCCAAAGCATGGGGAATCTCTATAACAGGAATCTATCCCTCCAGCATGCTCTATTTATTGTTGTGGTGAGGTTTAGTTCACTAGAGCTCGTGGCTCGCAGTGACTTGGATTTCTTTAGGTGGAGCATGTCCATCAATTCTGAGTGGTACATGGCTTTGTAATTCAGGCAGAGATCACCTCTGAGTAAGCGATATGCCACTGAGTACAGCCGGAGTTTTTTCAGTCGGGCTGCATAGGACATATGTTTGAGGCCAGTAATCCTCTTGTTGAGGTACTTTTGTGGTCTTTCCAGCTGTTGGAAGTGTCTTGTGAGGTACATCCCAAATGGGGCATTGTACTCTATGATGGGTCTAATGAGTGATGAGTAGAGGGGCACTATAATCTCTTTATTTCTAGATGTGAACCCTTTAGTAATTAGATGGGCCACATAGAAGGATTTCCTAACTACTTTGGCAACATGATTGTTAAAGGAGAGATTACTATCTACCTGGGTCCCCAGATCTCTTATTACCACTTCTGTATTAAGGGGGCTGCCACCTATGTGGTAATTCATGGGTGTTTTGTTTTTCCCAAATGGGATGACTATGCATTTTTTGGCATTTAGCTTGAGGCCATGACTTTGACACCAGGTGTCTGTCTCAGTAAGGCCCTTTTGGAGGATGTCCGTGTCAGCCGGAGAGTCAATTATGGCTCCCAGTTTGCAGTCATCGGTGAACTTGGTTAGCCATAGTCCTCCTGTGTTTGCCTGTACTTCTGAGACTTGTGACTGGTTTAGAGTCGGACCTGGAGCCCGCTATTTTTACTGTGTGAGTTCTGTCTGTAAGCCAGTTGGCAACCCATCTCGTGATGTAGGGGCTTATGTTCAGGCTGATGAGTTTTTCTGTAATACCCGAGTGGGGAATGGTGTCGAAAGCCTTGGCGAGGTCAAGGTAGGCTGTGTGAACCACCTTTCCCTCATCTATGGCCTTGGTGACTGTCTCGAATAAGTCAACCAGGTTTAGTAGGCATGATCTTCCCTTAACAAAGCCAAACTGGGTCGGGTCAAGTGTTTCGAGGTTCCCAATGTCTTTGTTAATGAGTTCCATGATGATGCACTCCATGGCCTTGCAGACCAGGCTAATCAGAATTATGGGGCAATAGTTACCAGGGTCAGTTGTGGCCCTTCCTTTGTGGAGAGGAATAACCGTTGTTGTGCACCATTCTATGGGCATGTAGCCTGTGGAGAGGCTGAGGTTGAAAAGTATGTTTAGGTGGGGGGGTTAGTTCGTTCTGTAGTTCATGCAAGACGCAGCCTGGGACACCATCTGATCCCACTGATGCTGTGTTTTTGGCTTTTGAAAGGGCTGTTTTCACCTGTGCATCTGTGATTTTTGGGACACTACATTTTTCCGGTATTGTTGTGGGCCCATTTGGGGGTGAGAGGGGGGTGAAGTTTTCACTGAATCTATCTGCCAGGATGTTGGCAGTATCAGTAGGTTCAGTATATTTTGTACTATTTTTCACTAGTTCAGTGCATATCTGTGAGTTGCCACTTAGATTCTTAACATAGCTAAAGAAGGCTTTGTGGTTATCTTTTGAATCCTAGGCTATTTTTCTTTCGAAGTTAGCCTTGGATGATTTCATGAGGGACCTTAGTTTCTTACTGATACTGATCAGGGATGTCTTTCCTCCTTGGGATTTCCTTTTTTTCTGAACTAGTTTCCTCCTTCTATTATATAGCCTGTTTATGGCAGGGGTTCACCAAACTGGTTTCCTTCTCTTAGAGGAGTGAGTCTTGGTTTTGCTAGGGATGGCATGATCCATGCATCCTTGTAGGTGCTCATAGAGTGCATTTGTAAAGGTTTCTGCATCTTGGGCAGTACTATCCTTTAGCGTGGGGGCTGTGAAACTTACCACCACTGTCTTAAGTAAGGTGAAGTTTGCTTTAGAAAAGTTTTTTACTGTGGTTTCCTTAGTTGGGGGTGCTGGTGGGGTGTGAACATCCAGAGTGATTAGTTTATGGTCTGATCTAACCAGTGATGGGTTGACCTCCGGTGTGGAACACCTGTCGCCCATGTTGGTGATGACCAGGTCCAATATGCTTTCACCTCTGGTAGGGGAGTTTACCAGCTGATCCAGGGCTTTTGAGATGATGAATTACAGAAAGCGCTGGGCCTGGGAATTTGTACTCAAGTAGTTTTCCCAGTGAATGGTAGGGTAATTGAAATCACCCAATATCAGGGTTTTTGGTAGGACCTTCATGTTTCCCAGTGTCACCAGAAAGGTGGAGTGGTGGTCCTGGGTCATGGAGGGTGATCTGTAGCAGGCCACAATTTGCATTGCAGATTTGCCCGATGTTAGTTGCACATGGATGATCTCAGAGGTATCATGCTGCGCCACTAACTTGGAGGTGTAGGTATCCTTGATGAATATGTTTACACCCCCTCCTTTTGTGTTTCGGTCCAGGTTCTGTGGCTGAAACGTGTGGTATGAGTTGTAACACGGTAGTGCCGGGGTGCTCGCTGGAGCCTTGAATCAGGTTTCAGTTACTGCACAGATATCAACCTTCTCCATATTGAGGAGTGCTTCGAGTGCATGCATTTTGAGATTTAAACTCCTGGCATTGAGTAGCATAACCCTCAGTTTTTTGTTAATTGTGCTGTTTACGGGGGTGGGTTTGACTTTTGAGCCTTGCCTAAAAAAGGCACTATGGAGGCAGCAAGAGCCTTGGCCAGTATTCAAAAGACTAGGGGTGACAGGTGCAAGCCGTCTCTTGTGAAGCAATGCGGCTTGTCGAGCATGTCGTCCCAGGCTGACAGACACTGGAGCCCTTTTGAATGACACCAGAAGCTTAGCCAATTGTTGAAATTGATCATTTTTTCTTTATACTGAGGTATCATTTTTGGTGAGGGCAGAATGCTACTGAGGGTCAGGGTCATGCCAGCCTGGGCTACATGATCAGAGAGCTCTTCCATGTCTCCTTTCATGTAGTCCAGGGAGGTACGTCTCAGGTCATTCACACCAACATGAATAATGACAGAGTCATGTTTGTACTTGTTCTGGAGTGACCTGAGTGCTTATGTTATGTGGCGGATTCTGGCTCCCGACAGGCAGCAAACAGTAACCTTCTGCTTATCCAACCTAGTGAGTGGGACGTCAGTGTGCCTGACTATAGAGTCACCTATTGCTAGTGTGCTAGGTATGTTATTTCGCCTTAAGGGCTGTGATTGTGCGGCACACTGATTTTTTGTTTTATGTGTTGTCTGGTTTGTGACGGGAGGTGCAGGTTATTTGGGTGTCTGTTTTTGAGGTCTCTCACGCTTTTGCAGGTTTTTATTTAGAGCCTCCGAGTATGATTTTGTGTATTTCTGTGTATTTTTTGCTAGTGCTGTTTTAGTAAGTCTGTGTGCGGCTTGTTTCATCCCTGGTTTGGTACTTATTTCTCTAATGGGCACAGGTAGCCTGTAAATGGGTCATCTCCCAGGCCCCTACTTGTAAATGTTTCATCTCCCAAGCCCCTGCTTACACTTCTCAAGGGTACCAGAACTTGTCAGAGATTTGGGATGCATGGCTAGGTTTAAAAAGGCCCTTGTGGTCGTTAGCCTAGTAAACACCTATGAATCTGTGATACACAAGGACTTTTTAAGACCCAAAATGAGAAATGTTCATCGTAATGAGGAATACTTGAGAAGTATGCTCCAAAGAGGTGAATTAATGTACAGGGGAGCCCACAAAACCAAAGAAGTGCATAATCATGGCTGTAAATCCATCATACTGTCATTTTCCTCTGCACTAACCTCAAAACCATCAGAATCTTACAGTAACTTTTTCGGAACATTCAAACAAGAATATTTCAAACTGAAAACTGCAGGAAAGCCTCACTAAACTTCCTTATACATTCAAGCTAGCATAAAGAATTAATTATGTGCCCTTCAGTACTGGAATTACCACCAGCATTCCCACTCATCCAGAAATGTATTAATTCTGTAATCAGAGAAGAAATGACCTACTATATATAATTGCCAAATTTCCAGTTTTAAACCATATACAAAACATTTAATGTGGTTGGAAAAAAATCCAACATTTCATTTATTTTTCCCAAGAAATGGCTGTTGATGTCATCTACCTAGAAAATGCTAAGCAGTTTGATATCTTGACAGCAGTAGGTATGTCACATCTAGGGTAGCAAATTGGTTCCACAGTAGGAGATGTGTTAGAACTGCAGATTTATTATCTGAAAAAACTAATTAGTACACGGGTCCCCCATGGATTTGTTTTGGCACCATTTTTAGTTAGTATATTTATGCCCATATTTCAAGGCATAAGATTTGGACAGGTATATTAGTACACAGATTCCCCAGAGATCTGTTTTGGCACCATTTTTAGTTAATATAGTTACGTCTGTATTTCAAGGCATAACATTTGGACAGGTATATTAGTACACGGGTTCCCCAGGGATCTGTTTTGGCACCATTTTTAGTTAATATATTTATGCCCATATTTCAAGGCATAACATATTAGTAGTTGACATTAAAATATCCTGAATAATAGCTAATGTTATGCAGCAGGAAAGTCTTCAAAAATTCCTGAACAAACTTCATCTGTGGTCAAGAAAACATATCTCAACACAAGTAAATGCATAGTATCACAATTTGGTACAGGTACAAGTTCTGGGGGTTATTACAGATATTATTTTATTTATTTATTTGTCTGTTTGTTTGTTTACTTACTTATTTATTTTGAAGTCTGAAGCAAGCACTACTACTATAATCCTTAAAAGCTAACTATGAGGAACATACTTGTGCACAATCAATAGCACAGAAAAAGTACTTCTAATTTCCTTATATAAGTTTGTGATAAGGCCACATATGTAATACTTTGATGGAATTTGTATATACCATGCATTTTTGATTAAACATGGAAAAGGATCTTTCCTCAGACAAATAGATAAGGCATTTAAGTAAGAAGGATCATTTGGTGGCTTTAAAGATATACTCATTAAGTTCTAGACTTGTAAGAGAAAATCTGATAGTTATTTATAAATGTTTCAAGAGCAAAGTACTGCAATCACCCTTGGGAACGTTATTCAGCTTGTCCTTACCTGAGGCCAGGAATAATAAGACCATAGCGGAACCGATTCACTTCCACACCAGCTCGAAGTGTACCAGCTTCTGCTGCAGGGCAATTTGGTTGTCATAGTGTCTGCCCGCTATAGAAAGGTTATCAAATAACTTAACAGCCTTTAAGGCCCTACTGTTCAAATCATAGAGGGACGGAATATATGACCCTCATCATCTTGGATATAAACTCCTAGATGGTCTCATTTGTGGCTTTCAATTTGTGGATCTACAACACTGAATATTAAGCTTAATCAAATTCATAGACATGAATCCTAATCCTACACTCAATCAGTGCAATGTAGTGAACTTAATCCTAAAGGATGCACCAACCAATGCTGTGACTTCCAATGATTAAAAAAAAAAACTGCAGTCCCTAAAAGTTCTGAAACAAGTACTCCAGATACTGCAAAGTCCCAGGCAGTAAACTAGAAAACATAACAATGGTAAACTAAGTAGCAACTAAGCTGATGTGCAAACCAGTGGCTTATACACTACCCAACCCAAAACATACATCACTATTATTATTATTATTATATTTATTATTATTATTATTATTATTATTATTATTATTATTATATTTATTGTTGGGGCTATGTTGAAGGAGGTTTATTACTCAAGAAGATGCATACACTGTTACTTAAAGAAGACCACAATTTGAGTCCTCATATACTGTAGTGATACAATAGTTATAACAGGACCACAAAACAGCTCTTTACTAATCATGCGACCTCAGCTCAGAAGTGAAATACTGGCATTTATTGGTATTTATATGCCCGACTCGGCAGCTTACACACATGTATTACATTTTATTCTGACAGGTGAACCACACTGCATTACTTTTAAAGGGTTGAAGATATTGTCTTGGCTAGAAAATGACTTACCTGTTAAATGCTCTTCTAATGTCAACTGCTTCCTCTGCCAGCAATCACATACCCTACCCCAGCTTTGAAACACTTGGCAGAAATGCAACTCTTAACCATACAGAATTTCACAGAATGTGCAGATTTTTGTATTATATGTTTGGTCTACTCCATGTAAAAATGTGTGTTTTTTCTGGCAAATACTATGGATTGCAGTCAATAAAAAATTCAGTTTCAGACATTACACCATTCAGTAAATGCAAAACCCTATTATTCGAGCAATGTTTTAGTCTGTAAGTACAGTTTTTAAAATCTTCCCTGACTCTTGCTCTTTGTACCCCCGCCCCATTATTTTTAACTTTTTCCAGAATTTTTGAGCAAAGAAGATGAGAGACATGGGCAGAGGAACTATTTTACTTCAAAAATATAAAAAATGATGGCTTGCCAACAAGTTGTCGAATGTCAACTTGTCAAATGTGGAAAAATGACGGCACAGCTGATCAAATGTGCCGGCTATGTTACTGTGCAAGATTGTGGTGCAGTGGGATCGGGGGGTTTGCCCTTTTCCCACTGCCATGCAATTTTGGAGGTGGTATATATAATTAGTAGTCGGTATGGGGGGCACAGGGAGGCTTGCTTCCTCCTGCAAAAAAAGCTTTTTTCTTTTTCTTTCTTTCTTTCCTACAGGCTGCTGATCGACAAATTGTGTTTGATCATTTTCCTTTCAATATGTTGTGCGTGTGATGGATGGTTGTACATCCAAGATGATATACACTTAATAAGAAGAGGTAGCAAACACAACAGACCTCTGTTAAAATAAGCATTTATTGCAACATATACAGCCTTAACATTTCTTTCCTCAGGAAAGCCCCATGGAACTCACATTAACACTGATTTTGCCCCCATAACACATTGCTATTGTGTGCTAACCCTAATCCTGCCACTGCTCCTAACCCCAACACACACACACACACACACACACACACACACACACACACACACACACACACACACACACACACACACACACACACACACACACACACACACACACACACACAAACACTGAAGTCTAGCTATTTTGGAGCCTTGTGCTTTTCTTCCAGTCTGGTGTCCCCCTCAACTTTAAGTTGAGGAGCAAAAAAGCTTTGATTCTCAAACTCAATGAGCAAAGAATAATAAGCACTTTTCCCCTCACATACTGTAGCAAACTACTTGCAACAAATGTAACAAGTGTCTTGTTACAGTCTGAGAAAACACACAAGGCATGCTGAAGCACCAAACCCAGACCACAAATGTAGCAAATCCAGTATATCAGCATTCAGAAATGAACGCCGGTCTCTACTAACACCTCATCAGTATCTGACAACCTCTGTCTCAGACACTTTGTGTCCAGAGCGACTTCCCCCCTTTGCTACAGCCTAGCTATGCCTCTGCACAGACTCACCTCGCATAACCACAAGTGCATAACAACATTTGGTCACATACATCCATACTAGACTAACTGCACTAAAGGGTCATTTTAAGCCTAGCCAATAACCTGAGGTGAAAACTTGTACCTTGTGTCTATGAGGGAGTACCTGGATTTGAGTTGGGGACCTCTTGATCTGCAGTTGTATGCTTTACCACTGAGCTATACCACCATTTCATCCACTCTGGAGGGGTACAGGGTGATCTGTCCTGCTGCAAAATCTGCAGGTACCAAAGCAAGGTATATGGCATGCAGCATATGGATTGAGGGCATGCTTTTGGCACTGTCTATCTAGAGCTGGTAGCTTTTCAGACATATAAAGTGGGAGGCTTTGTATTAGTGTAGTAAAATGCAGGCCATTCTGCATAGATGTGGATGTGGTCTTAGTGACTGAGAGGTGAAAGGGGTGTGCTGTCATATGGAAAACATGTATGACTGACAACCATGCAGATTTAAGTGTGACATAATGCATACATTGAGTGTTGATCATGCATACAGGAAATGGAATTGATGCATCCTTTTTAAACGTATTCATTATTTGTAATGAAACTTGATAGTTGCTACTGGAGACTCAGCTACAAATAAGCAAAGACGTGTTCGAGTAAGGAATGCTGAAGAAACAGCACCATAACTGCAAGTATTATTTTTCTTTCGTTTTTGCATGGTGGCAAACCTCGTTGCAGCCCCCACATCCCCACAAATTAAATATACCAACTCCGAGATCGCGCTACATTGAGGAAAAGGGTAAACTATGACTAGGCAATGGCTATTCAGGCCCCATCAGTACGAATATTACTTAAGTTTATTAAGATGTCACCGATTGCTGAACAGTGGGTGGGGTTTAGTCAGGACTTGTTACTGTGCATCCTGTGAGGCACTATGCTAATACAAAATCAAGTGGCCATAGGGGGTATGGCCAGACATATGACATCACAGTGGGTGTGACCAATACTAGTCTAGTAAAGCTAGAGGAACTAATTTAAATTAAGATGACAGACAATCGGATACTAGATGCCCTGCTGTACATTTTAGCACTTTTATAAAACATTTTGCTTCAATGATGGTCTGAGGAAAAATCAAGAGTAAAGAATGAAACTCAGTCTTACTTTTTTCTTTCAAGGAAGAAATAAGTTGCATCCAACATTTAATGTTAAAAGCTGACAAACAGAAATTCCTGATCAACTAAGAAGTCAAGCATTTGCAAATATATGTAAATCATATCTGATAACAGTAAATTGAAAAACGTCAAGCAGTGAGCAAGTAATGAATATTAAAACAACCTAAAGGAAGAGATACTCATTGCCAGAGAGTCAGCACATGCCTGTCAAATGCCGGTCATCCCTAAAAAAAAGATGTATTTCAACCCTATGTGTGCTGTTGTCTCTGGACACTGTGCTACCTACACCATCACCTATGACCAGCTACATTTAATACAACCAAATAAAAACAGCATATGCAAATATGCAAACAGCAATGCAAGCCGGCAAATGGCAGATCATACTTAACTGCTACAAGCTACTCCTGCTGGTATAATTTTAAACATAGCAAACAACTTTATCATTTTTTGAACAGTAATGTATCCCTGACTATTGCTGCCTGTGATTGACTTTATAATTAGTTAACATCAATGACATGATAGTAAAACATGCAAGCAATCACAGCAAATTCAAACAATTGCACAATCCTGCCTGCTGGGCTGCACAATGTAATCATACACCCCAGCTCTCTTTGATGCTGCAGTTTCCAGGCAGCAGTAAGTTTTCCCAAATGCAAGTAATGCCGTGCTCCCAGTCACGTCAGACTACACCTGAATATGACCCTAGAAATGATGAAATAACCAAAGCCATTAATCTGTTTGTAGATATTTTTCATGCACAGGACTACTACAAATCTTCAGTCTCACTGGTGCAATTGAAACAAGAAAAGCAAAACTTTTAACAGTTGAGGCCATCAATTTAAGCTTGCTAATGTCAGGCAGTTCACAACCATGCCCCAGTTTGGACTTGTGATGTATCATCATTTTCCATACCTGTTGTACCAGTTTTCCATACCTCTTGTACCAGTAAAGGTTACAGTGATAGAAAGCTGAATAGGGGTAAGCTACACTTCTCCATCCCTTGGGATGCAGTTAACTTAATTAAAACTATCCAATTAACTACAAAACATAGCATCAACCAGCCTACAGCAGCTTGTGTTTTGTAATTAGTTGCTTTAACTATGCGATTTTAAACAAACCACTAAATTTACCAGCATCTATGAACAATTGGAAGAGTGCAGGCTCATGTAGGCTGTGACAAGTTATGAAGCAGGACCCTCATAAAAATATTTCTGTACTTAAATACTACCCCCAAAAGTACACATTTTCTTTAATAAAACACAAATAATGGTTTACTGTTTTTTTTTGTTACTACGAAGCTGTTTGAGTTGTTTAAACATATTTTACCGTGCCTGAAGGGAATGATGAATAACAACATGTAGAAATGTTTGCACTAGGGATAATCCTATTTGCCATTCAAGATACACAGTCTAAATATATATGTCAGTCAAAGAACTGCTCGTTCGTTGCACTTGATGACTTTATCTTAACAGCCTTATCCACTCTGCCACATTTCATCTAAACATCCTGCTCTACACAGAACGTTTCCCCTGCACCCCTGCAGGTCTACTGTAACAGTTTTGTTTTCCCAAGTGTTTTGTACGGACATGGGGCTCATAACCCATAAGGATTATACTAATTGCATCTGTTATATCATAAAGCAACATCAGCTGACTTCATGTATCTCTCCACTTGGGCTTAGAATATATCTTGACTTTTCATACTGTCGGTATTTTTAGGAAGCAACATTTTATGCTTCAAAATGGGCATCATTTTTGTTGAGCAAGCATTTGACTTTGCATGTTGCTTTGACATCAAAAAGAAAAAAATAAGCAAGACTCCGATGCAATATCACATCTAAAAAATAGAAAAGTGAAATACAGAGACGTTACTGTGATGGGACTTTGGAATAATTAAAAAAGCTGTAATATACTCAAGATGTTCAGAAATGAAACATTTTTCTCAGTTTTGACAAATGTTTTGGAGGATACGCTTTAGTAAGACAGCACCTTCAGTGTGTTATTCCCTTTAATTTACAAAATAATTTGATGACTTACCCAATACTGCATTTCCCAGCAGCCTCTTCATTAGTTTGTCTTAAGTATGCACAAGCGCTAGAATGACATAAATGATTTTACCCAGTGATCACTTCAGCAGTCTGACCATATAATCACAAGCACTTCCCTGACACACAAATTAATTATTTCCTCAAGTGACCCCTCCAGAAGTATGCCCAGGTATACACAAGCACCAAAATGAAGCAATCCCTTAAGGAGTATGTCCAGGTATGCACAAACACCAAAATGAAACATTCAGCCAAGCAACCACCTCCAGTAAAATGTCCAGGTATGCATAAGCATAAAAATTAAACATTTATCCAAGTGACTCCTTCAGTAAAATGTCCATATATGGACAAGCACAAAAAACATTCACCCAAGCGACCCCTTCATTAAAATGTCCAGGTACGCACAAGCACCAACCGATCTCCCCTTGCATCTCCATATTCTCCGGGAAAGCTGGTACTTAGTGGCATAAGTTCAGGGCTATTTTCACAATTAGTATGCAAATGAGCTCATTATAGATTCATGCCTACAAATCGTATTCATACACATACATGTAAGGCCTCTTATTATCGTAGTAGCTGTCCCTCTATTACTTATGCAGTAAGCATGTTACTCTTTTGCTATGGGGAGCATGTTTACAACAACTCCTTTATATGTACATATTCATGCTGAAAGTCTGGGATTTGCATATTCACATACCACTGGTCTTTGTGGATGACTGCTACAAAAATGTCTAGCCCAAGACTATGAAGACCACCTTTATTCTGGTAGTTAACACAGAGGGTTAAGGTTCTGAGACATTACTGAGCTGCTTCCTGTAGACAAAGGTACAGAGTTTGATTCTGTCCATCTCTGTTTTCCCCCAGAGTAAGTCTGAGCAAAATACTTGACCAGACAATCCCCCTGCATTGCTGTTAAAAAGAGACACCTGGACTCAACAGGCTTATCTGTTTAACAAAATGTATAAAATAAACATATTCTCTGCCCTTTTTTTTAAAGTTGAAGAACACTTCTAATCTTCGGAATCCATAGTTGGCCATAAAGTATTCCAGAAAGAACAAAATGTATTTTTCCACCTTGATCAGCCCATGCAACAGCAGCACCGAATTCTAATTTACTTTTAATTGCTTAATCATTGACATATCAGTCACAATTTTTTTCCTGTCTGATATCTACAGATGAAGATGGAAAAGTCAGGAATATTCAGGGCTTAAGGATTTTTTAGATGGAAAAAGGAAATTTTTGGGGCTTGGAGATTTTGTATCACTGTATCTGTAGCTATACTTATGAGTACCACAAGCCAGTAAATGCTGCCATCTTGTATTTTCCATCATGAATACTGGCTAAGTAAATGAGAAATGAGAAGGCATTAATGGACTAAGACACAGCAGTTGTAGAAGAGAAGTAGAGAAGTACGACAGACCTGCCTCTGTGGGACAGAAGGATAAAGCCATGAGTGCACTCCAGATGACCCACATTCAAATAGAGGCTGGGTGTGGGAAGTGCTGATTGGCAAGGATAAGAAATAAGCGACATTTTGCTCCCCCATCCTGGAAGTGGGGGGGGGGGTTGCATTTTTCTAGTTACATGTACTCATGTACAGGTTGAGATTTGTATGTCAGACAGCTGTTGTTCTTGGAAAGGATATGAGCTTGAAACTCCTGTCTCGTTGATGCAAGTCTGTGTATGTGCGGGAGTGTGCATGCATCCTAGGGGGGCAAGACAGGCCCCCGCAGTCATACATCAGCCACCAGACCACATACAGATATGCCCCTTAGCCTATGCCCAGATACAAGCAGACTAGCAAAAGGGGGACAACACTATAGCTCCTCGGCCGGGGATAAATAGGATCCATTTCTGAAACAAGAATAGTTCCAGTCTGAGGGCGTGAATTCAAACCATCAGGACAACAGAATGACAGAGTCACATGTACAACAGAATATGGCTGAAGTGGAGATTAGCTGATACACATGGCAAACTCATGGCTGCCTGGACAATAGTGCAGTCCAGGCAGCTCTCTCCTCCATGGCTGATACTTGGTATAGAATAACAAATGAGGAGGACTTGGTGGTTGACAGCACAACTCTCAAATCTCCCTGATTATGCTCACATTTTTGCCCTTTTCCTCATAAAATGGTTGATTTTCTACTAAATCGCTGAGGATTGGGTCAACCAATTATATCAGAGTTTTGTACTTCTTAGTGTTCAAAAAATCTGTATTTCTGTTATTTGTTGTATTTGTTTACAGGGATAGTATGACTGAGTAGAAAGGTACCCCTTTTCAGCAGAGGTCTATTGGAAAAATCCTCCAGAAAATGTTCAATATTACATAAAGAACAATGTAAACAGAGGTATACAAGTAGTCAACAGAATATCATTAATTATTAACAGAATTATATCATTTATTTTATTTATTTATTTATCCCTTGCTGACCAGGTTATTCCCACTAGGCTACTAGCCTCATTTCAGGGGAGACCTGAGGTGGCATTTATTCTACTATAATGAACTATGAAACCTTTTTCCAAGAAGATAAGTTCCAGAAAAAACCTTGCATGAAGAACCTAGTAAAGAGAAGCACACAAGAAATCAACAAAGATACATTTAAAAAGAGTGCCGTCATTTAATAGCAGCCGCGTCTAAAGAGCAAGGAAACATATGGAGAAAAGAACGTGCTAGAAGGAGAAAAAAATGAAAAAATATATGATTAGTATGAAGAGGTGAGACTGAATGTTTTAGGACACATAGAAGAAGAAGAGAGGGGAGGATATTTTACCCGAGCAGTAAATGGTGTAGGGTTTGGACATTGTAGCAGATAGTAAGGCCAGGGCATTTATCATCCAACAAAATGGACATTTACAGTCAGGTATCTTTTAGGTGTAGTGTTTGGACATTGTAGCAGACAGTAAGACCAGGGCATTTATCATCCAGCAGGTGTACATTTATAGTCAGGATATTTTAGGTGTAGGGTTTGGACATTGTAGCAGACAGTAAGGCCAAGGCATTTATCATCCAACAAAATGGACATTTACAGTCAGGTATCTTTTAGGTGTAGTGTTTGGACATTGTAGCAGACAGTAAGACCAGGGCATTTATCATCCAGCAGGTGTACATTTACAGTCAGGATATTTTAGGTGTAGGGTTTGGACATTGTAGCAGACAGTAAGACCAGGGCATTTATCATCCAGCAGGTGTACATTTACAGTCATGTATATTTTAGGTGTAGTGTTTCGACACTGTAGCAGATAGTAAGGCCAGGGCATTTATCATCCAACAGGTGTACATTTATAGTCAGGTATATTTTAGGTGCAATGTTTGGACATTGTAGCAGATAGTAAGGCCAGGGCATTTATCATCCAGCAGGCGTACATTTATAGTCAGGTATATTTTAGGTGTAGTGTTTAGACATTGTAGCAGATAGTAAGGCCAGGGCATTTATCATCCAGCAGGTGTACATTTATAGTCAGGTATATTTTAGGTGCAGTGTTTGGACATTGTAGCAGATAGTAAGGCCAAGGCATTTATCATCCAACAAAATGGACATTTATAGTCAGGTATATTTTAGGTGTAGTGTTTGGACAATGTAGCAGACAGTAAGACCAGGGCATTTATCATCCAGCAGGTGTACATTTACAGTCAGGATATTTTAGGTGTAGTGTTTGGACATTGTAGCAGATAGTAAGGCCAGGGCATTTATCACCCAGCAGGTGTACATTTACAGTCAGGATATTTTAGGTGTAGGGTTTGGACATTGTAGCAGATAGTAAGGCCAGGATATTTATCATCGAGCAGGATGTACATTTACAGTCAGGTATATTTTAGGTGCAGTGTCTGGACATTGTAGCAGATAGTAAGGCCAGGGCATTTATCATCCAGCAGGATGTACATTTACATTCAGGTATATTTTAGGTGCAGTGTTTGGACATTGTAGCAGATAGTAAGGCCAGGATATTTATCATCCAGCAGGATGTACATTTACAATCAGGTATATTTTAGGTGCAGTGTTTGGACATTGTAGCAGATAGTAAGGCCAGGGCATTTATCATCCAGCAGGCGTACATTTATAGTCAGGTATATTTTAGGTGCAGTGTTTGGACATTGTAGCAGATAGTAAGGCCAGGGCATTTATCATCCAGCAGGGGAACATTTATAGTCAGGTATATTTTAGGTGCAGTGTTTGGATATTGCAGCAGATAGTAAGTACAGGGCAATTATCATCCAGCAGGTGTACATTTATAGTCAGGTATATTTTAGGTGTAGTGTTTGTACATTGTAGCACATAGTAAGGACAGGGCATTTTTCATCCAGCAGGTGTACATTTATAGTCAGGTATATTTTAGGTGTAATGTTTAGACATTGTAGCAGATAGTAAGGCCTGGGCATTTATCATCCAGCAGGTGTACATTTATAGTCAGGTATATTTTATGTGCAGTGTTTGGACATTGTAGCAGATAGTAAGGCCAGGGCATTTATCATCTACCAGGTGTACATTTATAGTCAGGTACATTTTAGGTGTAGTGTTTGGACAATGTAGCAGACAGTAAGGCCAGGGCATTTATCATCCAGCAGGTATACATTTATAGTCAGGTATATTATAGGTGCAGTGTTTGGACATTGTAGCAGATAGTAAGGCCAAGGCATTTATCATCCAGCAGGATGTACATTTACAGTCAGGTATATTTTAGGAGTAGTGTTTGGACATTGTAGCAGATAGTAAGGCCAGGGCATTTATCATCCAGCAGGTGTATATTTATAGTTAGTTATATTTTAGGTGTAGTGTTTGGACATCGTAGCAGATAGTAAGGCCAGGGCATTTATCATCCAGCCGGCATATATTTATACTCAGGTATATTTTAGGTGTAGTGTTTGGACATTGTAGCAGATAGTAAGGCCAGGAAATGTGTCATCCAGCAGGTTTACATTTATAGTCAAGTATATTTTAGGTGTAGTGTTTGGACATTGTAGCAGATAGTAAGGCCAGGGCACTTATCATCCAGCAGGTGTACATTTATAGTCAAGTATATTTTAGGTGGAGTGTTTGGACATTGTAGCAAATAGTAAGACAAGGGCATTTATCATCCAGCAGGTGTACATTTATAGTCAGGTATATTTTACATGCAGTGTTTGGAGATTGTAGCAGATAGTAAGGCCAAGGCATTTATCATCCAGCAGGGGTACATTTACAGTCAGGTATATTTTAGCTGTAGTGTTTGAACATTGTAGCAGATAGTAAGGCCAGGGCATTTATCATCCAGAAGGTGTACATTTACAGTCAGGTATATTTTAGGTGTAGTAAGCCGCGGTGGTGCAGCGGTAGCATTGTAGCCTCACAGCAAGAGGTTCTCCCGTTCGATGCTCGGCTGGAGCGCCTTCTGTGTGGAGTCTGCATGTCCTCCCCACTGCCGAGTGGTGTTCGAAAGACATGCGTACAATGGGCATGCCTTCGTTGAAGGTTGGGCATCAAGCTGGATCCTCAGCACCGTAAAAATCTACTGTCAATCATTAGCGGACCGGAGTTCTGCTGTGGCGACCCCTAACCGGGAAAAGCCGAAAGAAGAAGAAGAAATTTGGACATTGCAGCAAATAGTAAGGCCAGGGCATTTATCATCCAGCAGGTGTACATTTATAGTCAGGTATATTTTAGGTGCAGTGTTTGGACATTGTAGCAGATAGTAAGGCCAGGGCATTTATCATCCAGCAGGTGTACATTTATAGTCAGGTATATTTTAGGTGTAGTGTTTGGACATTGTAGCAGATAGTAAGGCCAGGGCATTTATCATCCAGCAGGCGTACATTTATAGTCAGGTATATTTTAGGTGCAGTGTTTGGACATTGTAGCAGATAGTAAGGCCAGGGCATTTATCATCCAGCAGGGGAACATTTATAGTCAGGTATATTTTAGGTGCAGTGTTTGGACATTGTAGCAGATAGTAAGGCCAGGATATTTATCATCCAGCAGGATGTACATTTACAATCAGGTATATTTTAGGTGCAGTGTTTGGACATTGTAGCAGATAGTAAGGCCAGGGCATTTATCATCCAGCAGGCGTACATTTATAGTCAGGTATATTTTAGGTGCAGTGTTTGGACATTGTAGCAGATAGTAAGGCCAGGGTATTTATCATCCAGCAGGCGTACATTTATAGTCAGGTATATTTTAGGTGCAGTGTTTGGACATTGTAGCAGATAGTAAGGCCAGGGCATTTATCATCCAGCAGGTGTACATTTATAGTCAGGTATATTTTAGGTGCAGTGTTTGGACATTGTAGCAGATAGTAAGGCCAGGGCATTTATCATCCAGCAGGTGTACATTTATAGTCAGGTATATTTTAGGTGTAGTGTTTGGACATTGTAGCAGATAGTAAGGCCAGGGCATTTATCATCCAGCAGGTGTACATTTATAGTCAGGTATATTTTAGGTGTAGTGTTTGGACACTGTAGCAGATAGTAAGGCCAGGGCATTTATCATCCAGCAGGTGTACATTTATAGTCAGGTATATTTTAGGTGTAGTGTTTGGACATTGTAGCAGATAGTAAGGCCAGGGCATTTATCATCCAGCAGGTGTACATTTATAGTCAGGTATATTTTAGGTGTAGTGTTTGGACATTGTAGCAGATAGTAAGGCCAGGGCATTTATCATCCAGCAAGTGTACATTTATAGTCAGTATATTTTAGCTGTAGTGTTTGAACATTGTAGCAGATAGTAAGGCCAGGGCATTTATCATCCAGCAGGTGTACATTTATAGTCAGGTATATTTTAGGTGTAGTGTTTGGACATTGTAGCAGATAGTAAGGCCAGGGCATTTATCATCCAGCAGGTGTACATTTATAGTCAGGTATATTTTAGGTGTAGTGTTTGGACATTGTAGCAGATAGTAAGGCCAGGGCATTTATCATCCAGCAGGTGTACATTTATAGTCAGGTATATTTTAGGTGTAGTGTTTGGACATTGTAGCAGATAGTAAGGCCAGGGCATTTATCATCCAACAGGTGTACATTTATAGTCAGGTATATTTTAGGTGTAGTGTTTGGACATTGTAGCAGATAGTAAGGCCAGGGCATTTATCATCCAGCAGGTGTACATTTATAGTCAGGTATATTTTAGGTGTAGTGTTTGGACATTGTAGCAGATAGTAAGGCCAGGGCATTTATCATCCAGCAGGTGTACATTTATAGTCAGGTATATTTTAGGTGTAGTGTTTGGACATTGTAGCAGATAGTAAGGCCAGGGCATTTATCATCCAGCAGGTGTACATTTATAGTCAGGTATATTTTAGGTGTAGTGTTTGGACATTGTAGCAGATAGTAAGGCCAGGGCATTTATCATCCAGCAGGTGTACATTTACAGTCAGGTATATTTTAGGTGTAGTGTTTGGACATTGTAGCAGATAGTAAGGCCAGGGCATTTATCATCCAGCAGGTGTACATTTACAGTCAGGTATATTTTAGGTGTAGTGTTTGGACATTGTAGCAGATAGTAAGGCCAGGGCATTTATCATCCAGCAGGTGTACATTTACAGTCAGGTATATTTTAGGTGTAGTGTTTGGACATTGTAGCAGATAGTAAGGCCAGGGCATTTATCATCCAGCAGGTGTACATTTATAGTCAGGTATATTTTAGGTGTAGTGTTTGGACATTGTAGCAGATAGTAAGGCCAGGGCATTTATCATCCAGCAGGTGTACATTTATAGTCAGGTATATTTTAGGTGCAGTGTTTGGACATTGTAGCAGATAGTAAGGCCAGGGCATTTATCATCCAGCAGGTGTACATTTATAGTCAGGTATATTTTAGGTGCAGTGTTTGGACATTGTAGCAGATAGTAAGGCCAGGGCATTTATCATCCAGCAGGTGTACATTTATAGTCAGGTATATTTTAGGTGTAGTGTTTGGACATTGTAGCAGATAGTAAGGCCAGGGCATTTATCATCCAGCAGGTGTACATTTATAGTCAGGTATATTTTAGGTGTAGTGTTTGGACATTGTAGCAGATAGTAAGGCCAGGGCATTTATCATCCAGCAGGTGTACATTTATAGTCAGGTATATTTTAGGTGTAGTGTTTGGACATCGTAGCAGATAGTAAGGCCAGGGCATTTATCATCCAGCAGGTGTACATTTATAGTCAGGTATATTTTAGGTGTAGTGTTTGGACATTGTAGCAGATAGTAAGGCCAGGGCATTTATCATCCAGCAGGTGTACATTTATAGTCAGGTATATTTTAGGTGTAGTGTTTGGACATTGTAGCAGATAGTAAGGCCAGGGCATTTATCATCCAGCAGGTGTACATTTATAGTCAGGTATATTTTAGGTGTAGTGTTTGGACATTGTAGCAGATAGTAAGGCCAGGGCATTTATCATCCAGCAGGTGTACATTTACAGTCAGGTATATTTTAGGTGTAGTGTTTGGACATTGTAGCAGATAGTAAGGCCAGGGCATTTATCATCCAGCAGGTGTACATTTATAGTCAGGTATATTTTAGGTGCAGTGTTTGGACATTGTAGCAGATAGTAAGGCCAGGGCATTTATCATCCAGCAGGTGTACATTTATAGTCAGGTATATTTTAGGTGCAGTGTTTGGACATTGTAGCAGATAGTAAGGCCAGGGCATTTATCATCCAGCAGGTGTACATTTATAGTCAGGTATATTTTAGGTGTAGTGTTTGGACATTGTAGCAGATAGTAAGGCCAGGGCATTTATCATCCAGCAGGTGTACATTTATAGTCAGGTATATTTTAGGTGTAGTGTTTGGACATTGTAGCAGATAGTAAGGCCAGGGCATTTATCATCCAGCAGGTGTACATTTATAGTCAGGTATATTTTAGGTGTAGTGTTTGGACATTGTAGCAGATAGTAAGGCCAGGGCATTTATCATCCAGCAGGTGTACATTTATAGTCAGGTATATTTTAGGTGCAGTGTTTGGACATTGTAGCAGATAGTAAGGCCAGGGCATTTATCATCCAGCAGGTGTACATTTATAGTCAGGTATATTTTAGGTGTAGTGTTTGGACATTGTAGCAGATAGTAAGGCCAGGGAATTTATCATCCAGCAGGTGTACATTTATAGTCAGGTATATTTTAGGTGTAGTGTTTGGACATTGTAGCAGATAGTAAGGCCAGGGCATTTATCATCCAGCAGGTGTACATTTATAGTCAGGTATATTTTAGGTGTAGTGTTTGGACATTGTAGCAGATAGTAAGGCCAGGGCATTTATCATCCAGCAGGTGTACATTTATAGTCAGGTATATTTTAGGTGTAGTGTTTGGACATTGTAGCAGATAGTAAGGCCAGGGCTTTTATCATCCAGCAGGTGTACATTTATAGTCAGGTATATTTTAGGTGCAGTGTTTGGACATTGTAGCAGATAGTAAGGCCAGGGCATTTATCATCCAGCAGGTGTACATTTATAGTCAGGTATATTTTAGGTGTAGTGTTTGGACATTGTAGCAGATAGTAAGGCCAGGGCATTTATCATCCAGCAGGTGTACATTTATAGTCAGGTATATTTTAGGTGTAGTGTTTGGACATTGTAGCAGATAGTAAGGCCAGGGCATTTATCATCCAGCAGGTGTACATTTATAGTCAGGTATATTTTAGGTGTAGTGTTTGGACATTGTAGCAGATAGTAAGGCCAGGGCATTTATCATCCAGCAGGTGTACATTTACAGTCAGGTATATTTTAGGTGTAGTGTTTGGACATTGTAGCAGATAGTAAGGCCAGGGCATTTATCATCCAGCAGGTGTACATTTATAGTCAGGTATATTTTAGGTGTAGTGTTTGGACATTGTAGCAGATAGTAAGGCCAGGGCATTTATCATCCAGCAGGTGTACATTTATAGTCAGGTATATTTTAGGTGTAGTGTTTGGACATTGTAGCAGATAGTAAGGCCAGGGCATTTATCATCCAGCAGGTGTACATTTATAGTCAGGTATATTTTAGGTGTAGTGTTTGGACATCGTAGCAGATAGTAAGGCCAGGGCATTTATCATTCAGCAGGTGTACATTTATAGTCAGGTATATTTTAGGTGTAGTGTCTGAACATTGTAACAGATAGTAAGGCCAGGGCATTTTCATCCAGCAGGTGTACATTTATAGTCAGGTATATTTTAGGTGTAGTGTTTAGACATTGTAGCAGATAGTAAGGCCAGGGCATTTATCATCCAGCAGGTGTACATTTATAGTCAGGTATATTTTAGGTGTAGTGTTTGGACATTGTAGCAGATAGTAAGGCCAGGGCATTTATCATCCAGCAGGTGTACATTTATAGTCAGGTATATTTTAGGTGTAGTGTTTGGACATTGTAGCAGATAGTAAGGCCAGGGCATTTATCATCCAGCAGGTGTACATTTATAGTCAGGTATATTTTAGGTGCAGTGTTTGGACATTGTAGCAGATAGTAAGGCCAGGGCATTTATCATCCAGCAGGTGTACATTTATAGTCAGGTATATTTTAGGTGCAGTGTTTGGACATTGTAGCAGATAGTAAGGCCAGGGCATTTATCATCCAGCAGGTGTACATTTATAGTCAGGTATATTTTAGGTGCAGTGTTTGGACATTGTAGCAGATAGTAAGGCCAGGGCATTTATCATCCAGCAGGTGTACATTTATAGTCAGGTATATTTTAGGTGCAGTGTTTGGACATTGTAGCAGATAGTAAGGCCAGGGCATTTATCATCCAGCAGGTGTACATTTACAGTCAGGTATATTTTAGGTGTAGTGTTTGGACATTGTAGCAGATAGTAAGGCCAGGGCATTTATCATCCAGCAGGTGTACATTTATAGTCAGGTATATTTTAGGTGTAGTGTTTGGACATTGTAGCAGATAGTAAGGCCAGGGCATTTATCATCCAGCAGGTGTACATTTATAGTCAGGTATATTTTAGGTGTAGTGTTTGGACATTGTAGCAGATAGTAAGGCCAGGGCATTTATCATCCAGCAGGTGTACATTTATAGTCAGGTATATTTTAGGTGTAGTGTTTGGACATTGTAGCAGATAGTAAGGCCAGGGCATTTATCATCCAGCAGGTGTACATTTACAGTCAGGTATATTTTAGGTGTAGTGTTTGGACATTGTAGCAGATAGTAAGGCCAGGGCATTTATCATCCAGCAGGTGTACATTTATAGTCAGGTATATTTTAGGTGTAGTGTTTGGACATTGTAGCAGATAGTAAGGCCAGGGCATTTATCATCCAGCAGGTGTACATTTATAGTCAGGTATATTTTAGGTGCAGTGTTTGGACATTGTAGCAGATAGTAAGGCCAGGGCATTTATCATCCAGCAGGTGTACATTTATAGTCAGGTATATTTTAGGTGCAGTGTTTGGACATTGTAGCAGATAGTAAGGCCAGGGCATTTATCATCCAGCAGGTGTACATTTATAGTCAGGTATATTTTAGGTGCAGTGTTTGGACATTGTAGCAGATAGTAAGGCCAGGGCATTTATCATCCAGCAGGTGTACATTTATAGTCAGGTATATTTTAGGTGTAGTGTTTGGACATTGTAGCAGATAGTAAGGCCAGGGCATTTATCATCCAGCAGGTGTACATTTATAGTCAGGTATATTTTAGGTGTAGTGTTTGGACATTGTAGCAGATAGTAAGGCCAGGGCATTTATCATCCAGCAGGTGTACATTTACAGTCAGGTATATTTTAGGTGTAGTGTTTGGACATTGTAGCAGATAGTAAGGCCAGGGCATTTATCATCCAGCAGGTGTACATTTATAGTCAGGTATATTTTAGGTGTAGTGTTTGGACATTGTAGCAGATAGTAAGGCCAGGGCATTTATCATCCAGCAGGTGTACATTTATAGTCAGGTATATTTTAGGTGTAGTGTTTGGACATTGTAGCAGATAGTAAGGCCAGGGCATTTATCATCCAGCAGGTGTACATTTATAGTCAGGTATATTTTAGGTGTAGTGTTTGGACATTGTAGCAGATAGTAAGGCCAGGGCATTTATCATCCAGCAGGTGTACATTTATAGTCAGGTATATTTTAGGTGTAGTGTTTGGACATTGTAGCAGATAGTAAGGCCAGGGCATTTATCATCCAGCAGGTGTACATTTATAGTCAGGTATATTTTAGGTGTAGTGTTTGGACATTGTAGCAGATAGTAAGGCCAGGGCATTTATCATCCAGCAGGTGTACATTTATAGTCAGGTATATTTTAGGTGTAGTGTTTGGACATTGTAGCAGATAGTAAGGCCAGGGCATTTATCATCCAGCAGGTGTACATTTATAGTCAGGTATATTTAAGGTGTAGTGTTTGGAGATCATAGCAGATAGCAAGGCCAGGGCATTTATCATCCAGCAGGTGTACATTTATAGTCAGGTATATTTTAGGTGTAGTGTTTGGACATTGCAGCAGATAATAAGGCTAGGGCATTTATCATCCAGCAGGTATACATACATTTATAGTCAGGTATATTTTAGGTATAGAGATTGGACATTGCAGCAGATAATAAGACCAGGGCATTTATCATCCAGAAGGTGTACATTTATAGTCAGGTATATTTTAGGTGTAGTGTTTGGACATTGTAGCAGGTAGTAAAGCCATGGCACCTATCATGCAGCAGGTGTACATTTACAGTCAGGAATTATTTAGGTGAAGTGTTTGGACATCGTAGGAGATAGTAAGGCCAGAGCATTTATTATCCAGCAGGTGTACATTAACAGTCAGGTATATTTAAGATGTAGTGTTTGGAAATTGCAGCAGATATTAAGGCCAGGGTATTTATCATCCAGCAGGTGTACATTTACAGTCAGGTATATTTAAGGTGTAGTGTTTGGACATTGTATCACATAGTAAGGCCAGGGCATTTATCATCCAGCAGGTGTACATTTATAGTCAGGTATATTTTAGGTGTAGTGTTTGGACATTGTAGCAGATAGTAAGGCCAGGGCATTTATCATCCAGCAGGTGTACATTTATAGTCAGGTATATTTTAGGTGTAGTGTTTGGACATTGTAGCAGATAGTAAGGCCAGGGCATTTATCATCCAGCAGGTGTACATTTACAGTCAGGTATATTTTAGGTGTAGTGTTTGGACATTGTAGCAGATAGTAAGGCCAGGGCATTTATCATCCAGCAGGTGTACATTTATAGTCAGGTATATTTTAGGTGTAGTGTTTGGACATTGTAGCAGATAGTAAGGCCAGGGCATTTATCATCCAGCAGGTGTACATTTATAGTCAGGTATATTTTAGGTGTAGTGTTTGGACATTGTAGCAGATAGTAAGGCCAGGGCATTTATCATCCAGCAGGTGTACATTTATAGTCAGGTATATTTTAGGTGCAGTGTTTGGACATTGTAGCAGATAGTAAGGCCAGGGCATTTATCATCCAGCAGGTGTACATTTATAGTCAGGTATATTTTAGGTGTAGTGTTTGGACATTGTAGCAGATAGTAAGGCCAGGGCATTTATCATCCAGCAGGTGTACATTTATAGTCAGGTATATTTTAGGTGTAGTGTTTGGACATTGTAGCAGATAGTAAGGCCAGGGCATTTATCATTGAGCAGGTGTACATTTATAGTCAGGTATATTTTAGGTGTAGTGTTTGGACATTGTAGCAGATAGTAAGGCCAGGGAATTTATCATCCAGCAGGTGTACATTTATAGTCAGGTATATTTTAACTGTAGTGTTTGGACATTGTAGCAGATAGTAAGGCTAGGGAATTTATCATCCAGCAGGTGTACATTTATAGTCAGGTATATTTTAGGTGTAGTGTTTGGACATTGTAGCAGATAGTAAGGCCAGGGCATTTATCATCCAACAGGTGTACATTTATAGTCAGGTATATTTTAGGTGTAGTGTTTGGACATTGTAGCAGATAGTAAGGCCAGGGCAATTATCAACCAGCAGGTGTACATTTATAGTCAGGTATATTTTAGGTGTAGTGTTTGGACATTGTAGCAGATAGTAAGGCCAGGGCATTTATCATCCAGCAGGTGTACATTTATAGTCAGGTATATTTTAGGTGTAGTGTTTGGACATTGTAGCAGATAGTAAGGCCAGGGCATTTATCATCCAGCAGGTGTACATTTATAGTCAGGTATATTTTAGGTGTAGTGTTTGGACATTGTAGCAGATAGTAAGGCCAGGGCATTTATCATCCAGCAGGTGTACATTTACAGTCAGGTATATTTTAGGTGTAGTGTTTGGACATTGTAGCAGATAGTAAGGCCAGGGCATTTATCATCCAGCAGGTGTACATTTACAGTCAGGTATATTTTAGGTGTAGTGTTTGGACATTGTAGCAGATAGTAAGGCCAGGGCATTTATCATCCAGCAGGTGTACATTTATAGTCAGGTATATTTTAGGTGTAGTGTTTGGACATTGTAGCAGATAGTAAGGCCAGGGCATTTATCATCCAGCAGGTGTACATTTATAGTCAGGTATATTTTAGGTGTAGTGTTTGGACATTGTAGCAGATAGTAAGGCCAGGGCATTTATCATCCAGCAGGTGTACATTTATAGTCAGGTATATTTTAGGTGTAGTGTTTGGACATTGTAGCAGATAGTAAGGCCAGGGCATTTATCATCCAGCAGGTGTACATTTATAGTCAAGTATATTTTCAGTGTAGTGTTTGGACCTTGTAGCAGATAGTAAGGCCAGGGCATTTATCATCCAGCAGGTGTACATTTATAGTCAAGTATATTTTAGGTGTAGTGTTTGGACATTGTAGCAGATAGTAAGGCCAGGGCATTTATCATCCAGCAGGTGTACATTTATAGTCAGGTACATTTTAGGTGTAGTGTTTGGACATTGTACCAGATAGTAAGGCCAGGGCATTTATCATCCAGCAGGTGTACATTTATAGTCAGGTATATTTTAGGTGTAGTGTTTGGACATTGTAGCAGATAGTAAGGCCAGGGCATTTATCATCCAGCAGGTGTACATTTATAGTCAGGTATATTTTAGGTGCAGTGTTTGGACATTGTAGCAGATAGTAAGGCCAGGGCATTTATCATCCAGCAGGTGTACATTTATAGTCAGGTATATTTTAGGTGCAGTGTTTGGACATTGTAGCAGATAGTAAGGCCAGGGCATTTATCATCCAGCAGGTGTACATTTATAGTCAGGTATATTTTAGGTGCAGTGTTTGGACATTGTAGCAGATAGTAAGGCCAGGGCATTTATCATCCAGCAGGTGTACATTTATAGTCAGGTATATTTTAGGTGTAGTGTTTGGACATTGTAGCAGATAGTAAGGCCAGGGCATTTATCATCCAGCAGGTGTACATTTACAGTCAGGTATATTTTAGGTGTAGTGTTTGGACATTGTAGCAGATAGTAAGGCCAGGGCATTTATCATCCAGCAGGTGTACATTTACAGTCAGGTATATTTTAGGTGTAGTGTTTGGACATTGTAGCAGATAGTAAGGCCACGGCATTTATCATCCAGCAGGTGTACATTTATAGTCAGGTATATTTTAGGTGTAGTGTTTTGAAATTGTAGCAGATAGTAAGGCCAGGGCATTTATCATCCAGCAGGTGTACATTTACCATCAGGTATATTTTAGGTGTAGTGTTTGCACATTGTAGCAGATTGTAAGGCCAGGCATTTATCATCCAGCAGGTGTACATTTATAGTCAGGTATATTATAGGTGTCATGTTTGGACATTGTAGCAGACAGTAAGGCAAAGGCATTTATCATCCAGCAGGTGTACTTTTACAGTCAGGTATGTTTTAGGTGTAGTGATTGGACAACGTAGCAGTAAGGCCAGGGCATTTATCATCCAGCAGGTGTATATTTATAGTCAGGTATATTTTAGGTGTAGTGTTTGGACATTGTAGCAGATAGTAAGGCCAGGGCATTTATCATCCAGCAGGTGTACATTTACAGTCAGGTATATTTTAGGTGTAGTGTTTGGACATTGTAGCAGATAGTAAGGCCAGGGCATTTATCATCCAGCAGGTGTACATTTATAGTCAGGTATATTTTAGGTGTAGTGTTTGGACATTGTAGCAGATAGTAAGGCCAGGGCATTTATCATCCAGCAGGTGTACATTTATAGTCAGGTATATTTTAGGTGTAGTGTTTGGACATTGTAGCAGATAGTAAGGCCAGGGAATTTATCATCCAGCAGGTGTACATTTATAGTCAGGTATATTTTAGGTGTAGTGTTTGGACATTGTAGCAGATAGTAAGGCCAGGGCATTTATCATCCAGCAGGTGTACATTTATAGTCAGGTATATTTTAGGTGCAGTGTTTGGACATTGTAGCAGATAGTAAGGCCAGGGCATTTATCATCCAGCAGGTGTACATTTATAGTCAGGTATATTTTAGGTGCAGTGTTTGGACATTGTAGCAGATAGTAAGGCCAGGGCATTTATCATCCAGCAGGTGTACATTTATAGTCAGCTATATTTTAGGTGTAGTGTTTGGACATTGTAGCAGATAGTAAGGCCAGGGCATTTATCATCCAGCAGGTGTACATTTATAGTCAGGTATATTTTAGGTGCAGTGTTTGGACATTGTAGCAGATAGTAAGGCCAGGGCATTTATCATCCAGCAGGTGTACATTTATAGTCAGGTATATTTTAGGTGTAGTGTTTGGACATTGTAGCAGATAGTAAGGCCAGGGCATTTATCATCCAGCAGGTGTACATTTATAGTCAGGTATATTTTAGGTGTAGTGTTTGGACATTGTAGCAGATAGTAAGGCCAGGGCATTTATCATCCAGCAGGTGTACATTTATAGTCAGGTATATTTTAGGTGCAGTGTTTGGACATTGTAGCAGATAGTAAGGCCAGGGCATTTATCATCCAGCAGGTGTACATTTACAGTCAGGTATATTTTAGGTGTAGTGTTTGGACATTGTAGCAGATAGTAAGGCCAGGGCATTTATCATCCAGCAGGTGTACATTTATAGTCAGGTATATTTTAGGTGTAGTGTTTGGACATTGTAGCAGATAGTAAGGCCAGGGCATTTATCATCCAGCAGGTGTACATTTATAGTCAGGTATATTTTAGGTGTAGTGTTTGGACATTGTAGCAGATAGTAAGGCCAGGGCATTTATCATCCAGCAGGTGTACATTTATAGTCAGGTATATTTTAGGTGCAGTGTTTGGACATTGTAGCAGATAGTAAGGCCAGGGCATTTATCATCCAGCAGGTGTACATTTATAGTCAGGTATATTTTAGGTGCAGTGTTTGGACATTGTAGCAGATAGTAAGGCCAGGGCATTTATCATCCAGCAGGTGTACATTTATAGTCAGGTATATTTTAGGTGCAGTGTTTGGACATTGTAGCAGATAGTAAGGCCAGGGCATTTATCATCCAGCAGGTGTACATTTATAGTCAGGTATATTTTAGGTGCAGTGTTTGGACATTGTAGCAGATAGTAAGGCCAGGGCATTTATCATCCAGCAGGTGTACATTTATAGTCAGGTATATTTTAGGTGTAGTGTTTGGACATTGTAGCAGATAGTAAGGCCAGGGCATTTATCATCCAGCAGGTGTACATTTATAGTCAGGTATATTTTAGGTGTAGTGTTTGGACATTGTAGCAGATAGTAAGGCCAGGGCATTTATCATTCAGCAGGTGTACATTTATAGTCAGGTATATTTTAGCTGTAGTGTTTGGACATTGTAGCAGATAGTAAGGCCAGGGCATTTATCATCCAGCAGGTGTACATTTATAGTCAGGTATATTTTAGGTGTAGTGTTTGGACATTGTAGCAGATAGTAAGGCCAGGGCATTTATCATCCAGCAGGTGTACATTTATAGTCAGGTATATTTTAGGTGTAGTGTTTGGACATTGTAGCAGATAGTAAGGCCAGGGCATTTATCATCCAGCAGGTGTACATTTATAGTCAGGTATATTTTAGGTGCAGTGTTTGGACATTGTAGCAGATAGTAAGGCCAGGGCATTTATCATCCAGCAGGTGTACATTTATAGTCAGGTATATTTTAGGTGTAGTGTTTGGACATTGTAGCAGATAGTAAGGCCAGGGCATTTATCATCCAGCAGGTGTACATTTACAGTCAGGTATATTTTAGGTGTAGTGTTTGGACATTGTAGCAGATAGTAAGGCCAGGGCATTTATCATCCAGCAGGTGTACATTTATAGTCAGGTATATTTTAGGTGCAGTGTTTGGACATTGTAGCAGATAGTAAGGCCAGGGCATTTATCATCCAGCAGGTGTACATTTATAGTCAGGTATATTTTAGGTGCAGTGTTTGGACATTGTAGCAGATAGTAAGGCCAGGGCATTTATCATCCAGCAGGTGTACATTTATAGTCAGGTATATTTTAGGTGTAGTGTTTGGACATTGTAGCAGATAGTAAGGCCAGGGCATTTATCATCCAGCAGGTGTACATTTATAGTCAGGTATATTTTAGGTGCAGTGTTTGGACATTGTAGCAGATAGTAAGGCCAGGGCATTTATCATCCAGCAGGTGTACATTTACAGTCAGGTATATTTTAGGTGTAGTGTTTGGACATTGTAGCAGATAGTAAGGCCAGGGCATTTATCATCCAGCAGGTGTACATTTATAGTCAGGTATATTTTAGGTGTAGTGTTTGGACATTGTAGCAGATAGTAAGGCCAGGGCATTTATCATCCAGCAGGTGTACATTTATAGTCAGGTATATTTTAGGTGTAGTGTTTGGACATTGTAGCAGATAGTAAGGCCAGGGCATTTATCATCCAGCAGGTGTACATTTATAGTCAGGTATATTTTAGGTGTAGTGTTTGGACCTTGTAGCAGATAGTAAGGCCAGGGCATTTATCATCCAGCAGGTGTACATTTATAGTCAGGTATATTTTAGGTATAGTGTTTGGACATCATAGCAGATAGTAAGGCCAAAGCATTTATCATCCAGCAGGTGTACATTTATAGTCAGGTATATTTTAGGTGTAGTGTTTGGACATTGCAGCAGATAGTAAGGCCAGGCCATTTATCATCCAGCAGAGTCAGATATATTTTAGGTGTAGTGTTTGGACATTGTAGCAGATAGTAAGGCCAGGGCATTTATCATCCAGCAGGTGTACATTTACAGTCAGGTATATTTTAGGTGTAGTGTTTGGACATTGTAGCAGATAGTAAGGCCAGGGCATTTATCATCCAGCAGGTGTACATTTATAGTCAGGTATATTTTAGGTGTAGTGTTTGGACATTGTAGCAGATAGTAAGGCCAGGGCATTTATCATCCAGCAGGTGTACATTTATAGTCAGGTATATTTTAGGTGTAGTGTTTGGACATTGTAGCAGATAGTAAGGCCAGGGCATTTATCATCCAGCAGGTGTACATTTATAGTCAGGTATATTTTAGGTGTAGTGTTTGCACATTGCAGCAGATAGTAAGGCCAGGGCATTTATCATCCAGCAGGTGTACATTTATAGTCAGGTATATTTTAGGTGCAGTGTTTGGACATTGTAGCAGATAGTAAGGCCAGGGCATTTATCATCCAGCAGGTGTACATTTATAGTCAGGTATATTTTAGGTGTAGTGTTTGGACATTGTAGCAGATAGTAAGGCCAGGGCATTTATCATCCAGCAGGTGTACATTTATAGTCAGGTATATTTTAGGTGCAGTGTTTGGACATTGTAGCAGATAGTAAGGCCAGGGCATTTATCATCCAGCAGGTGTACATTTATAGTCAGGTATATTTTAGGTGCAGTGTTTGGACATTGTAGCAGATAGTAAGGCCAGGGCATTTATCATCCAGCAGGTGTACATTTATAGTCAGGTATATTTTAGGTGTAGTGTTTGGACATTGTAGCAGATAGTAAGGCCAGGGCATTTATCATCCAGCAGGTGTACATTTATAGTCAGGTATATTTTAGGTGTAGTGTTTCGACACTGTAGCAGATAGTAAGGCCAGGGCATTTATCATCCAGCAGGCGTACATTTATAGTCAGGTATATTTTAGGTGCAGTGTTTGGACATTGTAGCAGATAGTAAGGCCAGGGCATTTATCATCCAGCAGGTGTACATTTATAGTCAGGTATATTTTAGGTATAGTGTTTGGACATTGTAGCAGATAGTAAGGCCAGGGCATTTATCATCCAGCAGGTGTACATTTATAGTCAGGTATATTTTAGGTATAGTGTTTGGAAATCATAGCAGATAGTAAGGCCAGGGCATTTATCATCCAGCAGGTGTACATTTATAGTCAGGTATATTTTAGGTGTAGTGTTTGGACATTGCAGCAGATAATAAGGCTAGGGCATTTATCATCCAGCAGGTATACATTTATAGTCAGGTATATTTTAGGTGTAGTGTTTGGACATTGCAGCAGATAGTAAGGCCAGGGCATTTATCATCCAGCAGGTGTACATTTATAGTCAGGTATATTTTAGGTGTAGTGTTTGGACATTGTAGCAGATAGTAAGGCCAGGGCATTTATCATCCAGCAGGTGTACATTTATAGTCAGGTATATTTTAGGTGCAGTGTTTGGACATTGTAGCAGATAGTAAGGCCAGGGCATTTATCATCCAGCAGGTGTACATTTATAGTCAGGTATATTTTAGGTGTAGTGTTTGGACATTGTAGCAGATAGTAAGGCCAGGGCATTTATCATCCAGCAGGTGTACATTTATAGTCAGGTATATTTTAGGTGTAGTGATTGGACATTGTAGCAGATAGTAAGGCCAGGGCATTTATCATCCAGCAGGTGTACATTTATAGTCAGGTATATTTTAGGTGTAGTGTTTGGACATTGTAGCAGATAGTAAGGCCAGGGCATTTATCATCCAGCAGGTGTACATTTATAGTCAGGTATATTTTAGGTGTAGTGTTTGGACATTGTAGCAGATAGTAAGGCTAGGGCATTTATCATCCAGCAGGTGTACATTTATAGTCAGGTATATTTTAGGTGTAGTGTTTGGACATTGTAGCAGATAGTAAGGCCAGGGCATTTATCATCCAGCAGGTGTACATTTATAGTCAGGTATATTTTAGGTGTAGTGTTTGGACATTGTAGCAGATAGTAAGGCCAGGGCATTTATCATCCAGCAGGGGTACATTTATAGTCAGGTATATTTTAGGTGTAGTGTTTGGACATTGTAGCAGATAGTAAGGCCAGGGCATTTATCATCCAGCAGGTGTACATTTATAGTCAGGTATATTTTAGGTGCAGTGTTTGGACATTGTAGCAGATAGTAAGGCCAGGGCATTTATCATCCAGCAGGTGTACATTTATAGTCAGGTATATTTTAGGTGTAGTGTTTGGACATTGTAGCAGATAGTAAGGCCAGGGCATTTATCATCCAGCAGGTGTACATTTATAGTCAGGTATATTTTAGGTGTAGTGTTTGGACATTGTAGCAGATAGTAAGGCCAGGGCATTTATCATCCAGCAGGTGTACATTTACAGTCAGGTATATTTTAGGTGTAGTGTTTGGACATTGTAGCAGATAGTAAGGCCAGGGCATTTATCATCCAGCAGGTGTACATTTATAGTCAGGTATATTTTAGGTGTAGTGTTTGGACATTGTAGCAGATAGTAAGGCCAGGGCATTTATCATCCAGCAGGTGTACATTTATAGTCAGGTATATTTTAGGTGTCGTGTTTGGACATTGTAGCAGATAGTAAGGCCAGGCATTTATCATCCAGCAGGTGTACATTTATAGTCAGGTATATTATAGGTGCAGTGTTTGGACATTGTAGCAGATAGTAAGGCCAGGGCATTTATCATCCAGCAGGTGTACATTTATAGTCAGGTATATTTTAGGTGTAGTGTTTGGACATTGTAGCAGATAGTAAGGCCAGGGCATTTATCATCCAGCAGGTGTACATTTATAGTCAGGTATATTTTAGGTGTAGTGTTTGGACATTGTAGCAGATAGTAAGGCCAGGGCATTTATCATCCAGCAGGTGTACATTTATAGTCAGGTATATTTTAGGTGTAGTGTTTGGACATTGTAGCAGATAGTAAGGCCAGGGCATTTATCATCCAGTAGGTGTACATTTATAGTCAGGTATATTTTAGGTGTAGTGTTTGGACATTGTAGCAGATAGTAAGGCCAGGGCATTTATCATCCAGCAGGTGTACATTTATAGTCAGGTATATTTTAGGTGCAGTGTTTGGACATTGTAGCAGATAGTAAGGCCAGGGCATTTATCATCCAGCAGGTGTACATTTATAGTCAGGTATATTTTAGGTGTAGTGTTTGGACATTGTAGCAGATAGTAAGGCCAGGGCATTTATCATCCAGCAGGTGTACATTTATAGTCAGGTATATTTTAGGTGCAGTGTTTGGACATTGTAGCAGATAGTAAGGCCAGGGCATTTATCATCCAGCAGGTGTACATTTATAGTCAGGTATATTTTAGGTGTAGTGTTTGGACATTGTAGCAGATAGTAAGGCCAGGGCATTTATCATCCAGCAGGTGTACATTTATAGTCAGGTATATTTTAGGTGCAGTGTTTGGACATTGTAGCAGATAGTAAGGCCAGGGCATTTATCATCCAGCAGGTGTACATTTATAGTCAGGTATATTTTAGGTGTAGTGTTTGGACATTGTAGCAGATAGTAAGGCCAGGGCATTTATCATCCAGCAGGTGTACATTTATAGTCAGGTATATTTTAGGTGTAGTGTTTGGACATTGTAGCAGATAGTAAGGCCAGGGCATTTATCATCCAGCAGGTGTACATTTATAGTCAGGTATATTTTAGGTGCAGTGTTTGGACATTGTAGCAGATAGTAAGGCCAGGGCATTTATCATCCAGCAGGTGTACATTTATAGTCAGGTATATTTTAGGTGTAGTGTTTAGACTTTGTAGCAGATAGTATGGCCAGGGCATTTATCATCCAGCAGGTGTACATTTATAGTCAGGTATATTTTAGGTGTAGTGTTTGGACATTGTAGCAGATAGTAAGGCCAGGGCATTTATCATCCAGCAGGTGTACATTTATAGTCAGGTATATTTTAGGTGTAGTGTTTGGACATTGTAGCAGATAGTAAGGCCAGGGCATTTATCATCCAGCAGGTGTACATTTATAGTCAGGTATATTTTAGGTGTAGTGTTTGGACATTGTAGCAGATAGTAAGGCCAGGGCATTTATCATCCAGCAGGTGAACATTTATAGTCAGGTATATTTTAGGTGTAGTGTTTGGACATTGTAGCAGATAGTAAGGCCAGGGCATTTATCATCCAGCAGGTGTACATTTATAGTCAGGTATATTTTAGGTGTAGTGTTTGGACATTGTAGCAGATAGTAAGGCCAGGGCATTTATCATCCAGCAGGTGTACATTTATAGTCAGGTATATTTTAGGTGTAGTGTTTGGAAATTGTAGCAGATAGTAAGGCCAACGCATTTATCATCCAGCAGGTGTACATTTACAGTCAGGAATATTTTAGGTGTAGGGTTTGGACATTGTAGCAGATAGTAAGGCCAGGATATTTATCATCCAGCAGGATGTACATTTACAGTCAGGTATATTTTAGGTGCAGTGTTTGGACATTGTAGCAGATAGTAAGGCCAGGGCATTTATCATCCAGCAGGTGTACATTTATAGTCAGGTATATTTTAGGTGCAGTGTTTGGACATTGTAGCAGAT
The DNA here is from genome assembly GCF_019279795.1 of Protopterus annectens. Lineage (NCBI taxonomy): Eukaryota > Metazoa > Chordata > Ceratodontiformes > Protopteridae > Protopterus > Protopterus annectens. The sequence goes on from NC_056747.1 coordinate 1,277,514,857, forward strand.
AGTAAGGCCAGGGCATTTATCATCCAGCAGGTGTACATTTATAGTCAGGTATATTTTAGGTGTAGTGTTTGGACATTGTAGCAGATAGTAAGGCCAGGGCATTTATCATCCAGCAGGTGTACATTTATAGTCAGGTATATTTTAGGTGTAGTGTTTGGACATTGTAGCAGATAGTAAGGCCAGGGCATTTATCATCCAGCAGGTGTACATTTATAGTCAGGTATATTTTAGGTGCAGTGTTTGGACATTGTAGCAGATAGTAAGGCCAGGGCATTTATCATCCAGCAGGTGTACATTTATAGTCAGGTATATTTTAGGTGTAGTGTTTGGACATTGTAGCAGATAGTAAGGCCAGGGCATTTATCATCCAGCAGGTGTACATTTATAGTCAGGTATATTTTAGGTGTAGTGTTTGGACATTGTAGCAGATAGTAAGGCCAGGGCATTTATCATCCAGCAGGTGTACATTTATAGTCAGGTATATTTTAGGTGTAGTGTTTGGACATTGTAGCAGATAGTAAGGCCAGGGCATTTATCATCCAGCAGGTGTACATTTACAGTCAGGTATATTTTAGGTGTAGTGTTTGGACATTGTAGCAGATAGTAAGGCCAGGGCATTTATCATCCAGCAGGCATACATTTATAGTCAGGTATATTTTAGGTGTAGTGTTTGGACATTGTAGCAGATAGTAAGGCCAGGGCATTTATCATCCAGCAGGTGTACATTTATAGTCAGGTATATTTTAGGTGTAGTGTTTGGACATTGTAGCAGATAGTAAGGCCAGGGCATTTATCATCCAGCAGGTGTACATTTACAGTCAGGTATATTTTAGGTGTAGTGTTTGGACATTGTAGCAGATAGTAAGGCCAGGGCATTTATCATCCAGCAGGTGTACATTTATAGTCAGGTATATTTTAGGTGTAGTGTTTGGACATTGTAGCAGATAGTAAGGCCAGGGCATTTATCATCCAGCAGGTGTACATTTATAGTCAGGTATATTTTAGGTGTAGTGTTTGGACATTGTAGCAGATAGTAAGGCCAGGGCATTTATCATCCAGCAGGTGTACATTTATAGTCAGGTATATTTTAGGTGTAGTGTTTGGACATTGTAGCAGATAGTAAGGCCAGGGCATTTATCATCCAGCAGGTGTACATTTATAGTCAGGTATATTTTAGGTGCAGTGTTTGGACATTGTAGCAGATAGTAAGGCCAGGGCATTTATCATCCAGCAGGTGTACATTTATAGTCAGGTATATTTTAGGTGCAGTGTTTGGACATTGTAGCAGATAGTAAGGCCAGGGCATTTATCATCCAGCAGGTGTACATTTATAGTCAGGTATATTTTAGGTGCAGTGTTTGGACATTGTAGCAGATAGTAAGGCCAGGGCATTTATCATCCAGCAGGTGTACATTTATAGTCAGGTATATTTTAGGTGTAGTGTTTGGACATTGTAGCAGATAGTAAGGCCAGGGCATTTATCATCCAGCAGGTGTACATTTATAGTCAGGTATATTTTAGGTGTAGTGTTTGGACATTGTAGCAGATAGTAAGGCCAGGGCATTTATCATCCAGCAGGTGTACATTTACAGTCAGGTATATTTTAGGTGTAGTGTTTGGACATTGTAGCAGATAGTAAGGCCAGGGCATTTATCATCCAGCAGGTGTACATTTATAGTCAGGTATATTTTAGGTGCAGTGTTTGGACATTGTAGCAGATAGTAAGGCCAGGGCATTTATCATCCAGCAGGTGTACATTTATAGTCAGGTATATTTTAGGTGCAGTGTTTGGACATTGTAGCAGATAGTAAGGCCAGGGCATTTATCATCCAGCAGGTGTACATTTATAGTCAGGTATATTTTAGGTGTAGTGTTTGGACATTGTAGCAGATAGTAAGGCCAGGGCATTTATCATCCAGCAGGTGTACATTTATAGTCAGGTATATTTTAGGTGTAGTGTTTGGACATTGTAGCAGATAGTAAGGCCAGGGCATTTATCATCCAGCAGGTGTACATTTATAGTCAGGTATATTTTAGGTGTAGTGTTTGGACATTGTAGCAGATAGTAAGGCCAGGGCATTTATCATCCAGCAGGTGTACATTTATAGTCAGGTATATTTTAGGTGTAGTGTTTCGACACTGTAGCAGATAGTAAGGCCAGTGCATTTATCATCCAGCATGCGTACATTTATATTCAGGTATATTTTAGGTGTAGTGTTTGGACATTGTAGCAGATAGTAAGGCCAGGGCATTTATCATCCAGCAGGTGTACATTTATAGTCAGGTATATTTTAGGTGCAGTGTTTGGACATTGTAGCAGATAGTAAGGCCAGGGCATTTATCATCCAGCAGGTGTACATTTATAGTCAGGTATATTTTAGGTGTAGTGTTTGGACATTGTAGCAGATAGTAAGGCCAGGGCATTTATCATCCAGCAGGTGTACATTTATAGTCAGGTATATTTTAGGTGTAGTGTTTGGACATTGTAGCAGATAGTAAGGCCAGGGCATTTATCATCCAGCAGGTGTACATTTATAGTCAGGTATATTTTAGGTGTAGTGTTTGGACATTGTAGCAGATAGTAAGGCCAGGGCATTTATCATCCAGCAGGTGTACATTTATAGTCAGGTATATTTTAGGTGTAGTGTTTGGACAATGTAGCAGATAGTAAGGCCAGGGCATTTATCATCCAGCAGGTATACATTTATAGTCAGGTATATTATAGGTGCAGTGTTTCAACATTGTAGCAGATAGTAAGGCCAGGGCATTTATCACCCAGCAGGTGTACATTTACAGTCAGGTATATTTTAGGTGCAGTGTTTGGACATTGTAGCAGATAGTAAGGCCAGGGCATTTATCATCCAGCAGGCGTACATTTATAGTCAGGTATATTTTAGGTGCAGTGTTTGGACATTGTAGCAGATAGTAAGGCCAGGGCATTTATCATCCAGCAGGTGTACATTTATAGTCAGGTATATTTTAGGTGCAGTGTTTGGACATTGTAGCAGATAGTAAGGCCAGGGCATTTATCATCCAGCAGGTGTACATTTATAGTCAGGTATATTTTAGGTGTAGTGTTTGGACATTGTAGCAGATAGTAAGGCCAGGGCATTTATCATCCAGCAGGTGTACATTTATAGTCAGGTATATTTTAGGTGTAGTGTTTGGACATTGTAGCAGATAGTAAGGCCAGGGCATTTATCATCCAGCAGGTGTACATTTATAGTCAGGTATATTTTAGGTGTAGTGTTTGGACATTGTAGCAGATAGTAAGGCCAGGGCATTTATCATCCAGCAGGTGTACATTTATAGTCAGGTATATTTTAGGTGTAGTGTTTGGACATTGTAGCAGATAGTAAGGCCAGGGCATTTATCATCCAGCAGGTGTACATTTATAGTCAGGTATATTTTAGGTGCAGTGTTTGGACATTGTAGCAGATAGTAAGGCCAGGGCATTTATCATCCAGCAGGTGTACATTTATAGTCAGGTATATTTTAGGTGCAGTGTTTGGACATTGTAGCAGATAGTAAGGCCAGGGCATTTATCATCCAGCAGGTGTACATTTATAGTCAGGTATATTTTAGGTGCAGTGTTTGGACATTGTAGCAGATAGTAAGGCCAGGGCATTTATCATCCAGCAGGTGTACATTTATAGTCAGGTATATTTTAGGTGCAGTGTTTGGACATTGTAGCAGATAGTAAGGCCAGGGCATTTATCATCCAGCAGGTGTACATTTATAGTCAGGTATATTTTAGGTGCAGTGTTTGGACATTGTAGCAGATAGTAAGGCCAGGGCATTTATCATCCAGCAGGTGTACATTTATAGTCAGGTATATTTTAGGTGTAGTGTTTGGACATTGTAGCAGATAGTAAGGCCAGGGCATTTATCATCCAGCAGGTGTACATTTATAGTCAGGTATATTTTAGGTGTAGTGTTTGGACATTGTAGCAGATAGTAAGGCCAGGGCATTTATCATCCAGCAGGTGTACATTTATAGTCAGGTATATTTTAGGTGTAGTGTTTGGACATTGTAGCAGATAGTAAGGCCAGGGCATTTATCATCCAGCAGGTGTACATTTATAGTCAGGTATATTTTAGGTGCAGTGTTTGGACATTGTAGCAGATAGTAAGGCCAGGGCATTTATCATCCAGCAGGTGTACATTTATAGTCAGGTATATTTTAGGTGTAGTGTTTGGACATTGTAGCAGATAGTAAGGCCAGGGCATTTATCATCCAGCAGGTGTACATTTATAGTCAGGTATATTTTAGGTGTAGTGTTTGGACATTGTAGCAGATAGTAAGGCGAGGGCATTTATCATCCAGCAGGTGTACATTTATAGTCAGGTATATTTTAGGTGTAGTGTTTGGACATTGTAGCAGATAGTAAGGCCAGGGCATTTATCATCCAGCAGGTGTACATTTATAGTCAGGTATATTTTAGGTGTAGTGTTTGGACATTGTAGCAGATAGTAAGGCCAGGGCATTTATCATCCAGCAGGTGTACATTTATAGTCAGGTATATTTTAGGTGTAGTGTTTGGACATTGTAGCAGATAGTAAGGCCAGGGCATTTATCATCCACCAGGTGTACATTTATAGTCAGGTATATTTTAGGTGTAGTGTTTGGACAATGTAGCAGACAGTAAGGCCAGGGCATTTATCATCCAGCAGGTGTACATTTATAGTGAGGTCTATTTTAGGTGTAGTGTTTGGACATTGTAGCAGATAGTAAGGCCAGGGCATTTATCATCCAGCAGGTGTACATTTATAGTCAGGTATATTTTAGGTGTAGTGTTTGGACATTGTAGCAGATAGTAAGGCCAGGGCATTTATCATCCAGCAGGTGTACATTTATAGTCAGGTATATTTTAGGTGCAGTGTTTGGACATTGTAGCAGATAGTAAGGCCAGGGCATTTATCATCCAGCAGGTGTACATTTATAGTCAGGTATATTTTAGGTGTAGTGTTTGGACATTGTAGCAGATAGTAAGGCCAGGGCATTTATCATCCAGCAGGTGTACATTTATAGTCAGGTATATTTTAGGTGTAGTGTTTGGACATTGTAGCAGATAGTAAGGCCAGGGCATTTATCATCCAGCAGGTGTACATTTATAGTCAGGTATATTTTAGGTGCAGTGTTTGGACATTGTAGCAGATAGTAAGGCCAGGGCATTTATCATCCAGCAGGTGTACATTTATAGTCAGGTATATTTTAGGTGTAGTGTTTGGACATTGTAGCAGATAGTAAGGCCAGGGCATTTATCATCCAGCAGGTGTACATTTATAGTCAGGTATATTTTAGGTGTAGTGTTTGGACATTGTAGCAGATAGTAAGGCCAGGGCATTTATCATCCAGCAGGTGTACATTTATAGTCAGGTATATTTTAGGTGTAGTGTTTGGACATTGTAGCAGATAGTAAGGCCAGGGCATTTATCATCCAGCAGGTGTACATTTATAGTCAGGTATATTTTAGGTGCAGTGTTTGGACATTGTAGCAGATAGTAAGGCCAGGGCATTTATCATCCAGCAGGTGTACATTTATAGTCAGGTATATTTTAGGTGTAGTGTTTGGACATTGTAGCAGATAGTAAGGCCAGGGAATTTATCATCCAGCAGTGTACATTTATAGTCAGGTATATTTTAGGTGCAGTGTTTGGACATTGTAGCAGATAGTAAGGCCAGGGCATTTATCATCCAGCAGGTGTACATTTATAGTCAGGTATATTTTAGGTGTAGTGTTTGGACATTGTAGCAGATAGTAAGGCCAGGGCATTTTTCATCCAGCAGGTGTACAATTATAGCCAGGTATATTTTAGGTGTAGTGTTTGGACATTGTAGCAGATAGTAAGGCCAGGGCATTTATCATCCAGCAGGTGTACATTTATAGTCAGGTATATTTTAGGTGTAGTGTTTGGACATTGTAGCAGATAGTAAGGCCAGGGCATTTATCATCCAGCAGGTGTACATTTATAGTCAGGTATATTTTAGGTGTAGTGTTTGGACATTGTAGCAGATAGTAAGGCCAGGGCATTTATCATCCAGCAGGTGTACATTTATAGTCAGGTATATTTTAGGTGTAGTGTTTGGACATTGTAGCAGATAGTAAGGCCAGGGCATTTATCATCCAGCAGGTGTACATTTACAGTCAGGTATATTTTAGGTGTAGTGTTTGGACATTGTAGCAGATAGTAAGGCCAGGGCATTTATCATCCAGCAGGTGTACATTTATAGTCAGGTATATTTTAGGTGTAGTGTTTGGACATTGTAGCAGATAGTAAGGCCAGGGCATTTATCATCCAGCAGGTGTACATTTATAGTCAGGTATATTTTAGGTGTAGTGTTTGGACATTGTAGCAGATAGTAAGGCCAGGGCATTTATCATCCACCAGGTGTACATTTATAGTCAGGTACATTTTAGGTGTAGTGTTTGGACAATGTAGCAGACAGTAAGGCCAGGGCATTTATCATCCAGCAGGTGTACATTTATAGTCAGGTATATTTTAGGTGCAGTGTTTGGACATTGTAGCAGATAGTAAGGCCAGGGCATTTATCATCCAGCAGGTGTACATTTATAGTCAGGTATATTTTAGGTGTAGTGTTTGGACATTGTAGCAGATAGTAAGGCCAGGGCATTTATCATCCAGCAGGTGTACATTTATAGTCAGGTATATTTTAGGTGTAGTGTTTGGACATTGTAGCAGATAGTAAGGCCAGGGCATTTATCATCCAGCAGGTGTACATTTACAGTCAGGTATATTTTAGGTGTAGTGTTTGGACATTGTAGCAGATAGTAAGGCCAGGGCATTTATCATCCAGCAGGTGTACATTTATAGTCAGGTATATTTTAGGTGTAGTGTTTGGACATTGTAGCAGATAGTAAGGCCAGGGCATTTATCATCCAGCAGGTGTACATTTATAGTCAGGTATATTTTAGGTGTAGTGTTTGGACATTGTAGCAGATAGTAAGGCCAGGGCATTTATCATCCAGCAGGTGTACATTTATAGTCAGGTATATTTTAGGTGCAGTGTTTGGACATTGTAGCAGATAGTAAGGCCAGGGCATTTATCATCCAGCAGGTGTACATTTACAGTCAGGTATATTTTAGGTGCAGTGTTTGGACATTGTAGCAGATAGTAAGGCCAGGGCATTTATCATCCAGCAGGTGTACATTTATAGTCAGGTATATTTTAGGTGCAGTGTTTGGACATTGTAGCAGATAGTAAGGCCAGGGCATTTATCATCCAGCAGGTGTACATTTATAGTCAGGTATATTTTAGGTGTAGTGTTTGGACATTGTAGCAGATAGTAAGGCCAGGGCATTTATCATCCAGCAGGTGTACATTTATAGTCAGGTATATTTTAGGTGTAGTGTTTGGACATTGTAGCAGATAGTAAGGCCAGGGCATTTATCATCCAGCAGGTGTACATTTACAGTCAGGTATATTTTAGGTGTAGTGTTTGGACATTGTAGCAGATAGTAAGGCCAGGGCATTTATCATCCAGCAGGTGTACATTTATAGTCAGGTATATTTTAGGTGTAGTGTTTGGACATTGTAGCAGATAGTAAGGCCAGGGCATTTATCATCCAGCAGGTGTACATTTATAGTCAGGTATATTTTAGGTGTAGTGTTTGGACATTGTAGCAGATAGTAAGGCCAGGGCATTTATCATCCAGCAGGTGTACATTTACAGTCAGGTATATTTTAGGTGCAGTGTTTGGACATTGTAGCAGATAGTAAGGCCAGGGCATTTATCATCCAGCAGGTGTACATTTATAGTCAGGTATATTTTAGGTGCAGTGTTTGGACATTGTAGCAGATAGTAAGGCCAGGGCATTTATCATCCAGCAGGTGTACATTTATAGTCAGGTATATTTTAGGTGCAGTGTTTGGACATTGTAGCAGATAGTAAGGCCAGGGCATTTATCATCCAGCAGGTGTACATTTATAGTCAGGTATATTTTAGGTGCAGTGTTTGGACATTGTAGCAGATAGTAAGGCCAGGGCATTTATCATCCAGCAGGTGTACATTTATAGTCAGGTATATTTTAGGTGCAGTGTTTGGACATTGTAGCAGATAGTAAGGCCAGGGCATTTATCATCCAGCAGGTGTACATTTATAGTCAGGTATATTTTAGGTGTAGTGTTTGGACATTGTAGCAGATAGTAAGGCCAGGGCATTTATCATCCAGCAGGTGTACATTTATAGTCAGGTATATTTTAGGTGCAGTGTTTGGACATTGTAGCAGATAGTAAGGCCAAGGCATTTATCATCCAGCAGGTGTACATTTACAGTCAGGTATATTTTAGGTGTAGTGTTTGGACATTGTAGCAGATAGTAAGGCCAGGGCATTTATCATCCAGCAGGTGTACATTTACAGTCAGGTATATTTTAGAGTAGTGTTTGGACATCGTAGCAGATAGTAAGGCCAGGGCATTTATCATCCAGCAGGTGTACGCTTACAGTCAGGTATATTTTAGAGTAGTGTTTGGACATCGCAGCAAATAGTAAGGCCAGGGCATTTATCATCCAGCAGGTGTACATTTACAGTCAGGTATATTTTAGGTGTAGTGTTTGGACATTGTAGCAGATAGTAAGGCCAGGGCATTTATCATCCAGCAGGTGTACATTTATAGTCAGGTATATTTTAGGTGTAGTGTTTGGACATTGTAGCAGATAGTAAGGCCAGGGCATTTATCATCCAGCAGGTGTACATTTATAGTCAGGTATATTTTAGGTGTAGTGTTTGGACATTGTAGCAGATAGTAAGGCCAGGGCATTTATCATCCAGCAGGTGTACATTTACAGTCAGGTATATTTTAGGTGTAGTGTTTGGACATTGTAGCAGATAGTAAGGCCAGGGCATTTATCATCCAGCAGGTGTACATTTATAGTCAGGTATATTTTAGGTGTAGTGTTTGGACATTGTAGCAGATAGTAAGGCCAGGGCATTTATCATCCAGCAGGTGTACATTTACAGTCAGGTATATTTTAGGTGTAGTGTTTGGACATTGTAGCAGATAGTAAGGCCAGGGCATTTATCATCCAGCAGGTGTACATTTATAGTCAGGTATATTTTAGGTGTAGTGTTTGGACATTGTAGCAGATAGTAAGGCCAGGGCATTTATCATCCAGCAGGTGTACATTTACAGTCAGGTATATTTTAGGTGCAGTGTTTGGACATTGTAGCAGATAGTAAGGCCATGGCATTTATCATCCAGCAGGTGTACATTTACAGTCAGGTATATTTTAGGTGTAGTGTTTGGACATCATAGCAGATAGTAAGGCCAGGGCATTTATCATCCAGCAGGTGTACATTTATAGTCAGGTATATTTTAGGTGTAGTGTTTGGACATTGTAGCAGATAGTAAGGCCAGGGCATTTATCATCCAGCAGGTGTACATTTATAGTCAGGTATATTTTAGGTGTAGTGTTTGGACATTGTAGCAGATAGTAAGGCCAGGGCATTTATCATCCAGCAGGTGTACATTTATAGTCAGGTATATTTTAGGTGTAGTGTTTGGACATTGTAGCAGATAGTAAGGCCAGGGCATTTATCATCCAGCAGGTGTACATTTACAGTCAGGTATATTTTAGGTGTAGTGTTTGGACATTGTAGCAGATAGTAAGGCCAGGGCATTTATCATCCAGCAGGTGTACATTTACAGTCAGGTATATTTTAGGTGTAGTGTTTGGACATTGTAGCAGATAGTAAGGCCAGGGCATTTATCATCCAGCAGGTGTACATTTATAGTCAGGTATATTTTAGGTGTAGTGTTTGGACATTGTAGCAGATAGTAAGGCCAGGGCATTTATCATCCAGCAGGTGTACATTTATAGTCAGGTATATTTTAGGTGTAGTGTTTGGACATTGTAGCAGATAATAAGGCCAGGGCATTTATCATCCAGCAGGTGTACATTTGGTTCCACTTGAAACCGTCAAATTACCACATCATCGAACCTTAAAACATCAAGACCAGAACGTCGCAACATGAGATCATCGAAAACTGACATCATCGAGACGCATAACATCAAATATGTTTTGATACTTGGATTGTTGTGTTTAGGCATGTTTGCACACTTAACATGTAGGGAACGTGTTTTCGATGTTACGCATCTCGATGATGTCAGTTTTCGATATTCTCAGTTTGCGACGTTCTGGTCTCGATGTTTTAAGGTTCGATGATGTGGTAATTCGACGGTTTCAAGTGGAACCGTACATTTATGGTCAGGTATATTTTAGGTGCAGTGTTTGGACATTGTAGCAGATAAAAAGGCCAGGGAATTTATCATCCACCAGCTGTACATTTATAGTCAGGTATATTTTAGGTGTAGTATAGCTATAAACCACTTACCCTGGCATAGACTGTTGAGCATCTGATTAATTATCATGTGCTAAGAACTACATAATGATAACCACTTAACCTGCCATAGACTGTCTAGGATCTGACTAATTATCATGTGCTAAGAACTACATAACTATAACCACTTACCCTGGCATAGACTGTACGATCTGACTAATTATCATATGCTACGAACTACATAACTATAACCACTTACCCTGGCATAGACTGTCTAGGATCTGACTAATTATCATGAACTATGAACTACATAACTGTAACCATTTACCCTGGCATAGACTGTCGAGGATCTGACTGATTATCATATGCTATGAACTACAAAACTACAAGCACTTACCCTGGCATAAACTGCTAGGATCTGACTATTTATAATGTGCTACGAACTACATAAATATAACCACTTACCCTGGCACAGACTGTCTAGGATCTGATTAATTATCATGTGCTACGAACTACATAACTATAACCACTTACCCTGGCATAGACTGTCTAGGATCTGACTAATTATCATATGCTACGAACTACATAACTATAACCACTTTCCCCGGCATAGACTGTCTAGGAACTGACTAATTACCATGTGCTACAAATTTTTTATTTATTTATTTTTATTAATTTAACATTTGTTAACCGGGAAAGTCCAACTTGGAATGAAGCCAATTTGCAAGGGAGACCCAGGGAAAAATGATCCACATGCAAGTCTTTGTAACGTGGGAGGAAACCGGAGCATCCGGAGAAAACCATCTTGAACGCAGGAAGGACATGCAGACTCCACACAGGAGGAACCCCAGCCGAGAATCAAAGCAGAGAACCTCTTGCTGTGAGGCAACAATGCTACCGCTGCACCATTACGCCATCCAACTAAATAACAATAACCACTTGCCCTGGCATAGACTGTCTAGGATCTGATTAATTATCATGTGCTACGAACTGCATAACTATAAGCACTTACCATGCCATAGACTGTATAGGATCTGACTAATAATCATATTTATTTACTTTTATTTATTTATTTTACATTTGTTTACCGGGTTAGTCTGACTGGATACATATCCCTTTTCAGCAGAGACCCGGGGAGAAAAGCTCCACATATGAAAAGAAACAACAACAGTACATAAACAACATAAGCAGCAATAATAGTATACAAAGTTCAGAGATACTCAATTACAATTACAGTCTATTAAATTCCACAAATACATGATGAGTAAATACCCAGATATACAGGTAGGTTAATAAGTAATGAGGTTTGAGCTTTAGATCAGCAGGAGGAAGGATATATGATCATTCACAGGTCAAATTCTATGGTTATACGGGGGGGCCGTCTATGAGGAGCCAACGTATTTGGAGAATAGGTTTAAAGGGATCTAGAGAGATTTAAGGTGGAGAGTCCTTTAGATAATTGTGTGTGGGTAGTAGGCAGTAATATGGTCAGTCAGGATTGTCACAAGGGCATAGCCAGTGGGCCTTAAGTAGTGACTTGAGACTAGTTTTAAACTGACTGAGGGAAGTTGTCAGTCTTAGGTTATTAGGAAGGGAATTCCAGAGCCTTCCAATAGAATTGGCATAGATAGCATCACCTCCTGAGTTATTTGATTTCATGGTTTGTACCAGGACACGATTATAAGATCGGAGGCAGTTAAGGTTGGAGTAGGGGGTCAGGATTTTGTTCAGAGAGGGTTTTTTTTCTGGTTCCTTAATTATTTTAAATGCTTCCATAAGTTGGTTGAATTTAAGAAGGTTAGTTAATTCTAACCATTCAAGTTTCTTTAGGTTGTGGCAGTGATGAGTACGGTAAGGTGAACCAGTGACGAATCTAGCGATATGGTTATAGACAACTGAGAGTTTGTTGAGCTCATTTTTATTGAGGAAGGATAGGACAAGGGAGGCATATAGTAGGGTGGAGAGAAGATGTGACCGTGTTATAGTTAGTTTGGTATACAGAGTAAGAAAGTTCTTGATTCTGTACAAGGAACCTAGTTTCTTGTTTACTGTCTTAATAGTTTGACTAATGTGAACATCAAATTTGAGCTTGTGGTCAATAGTAACACCTAGTAGTTTGGTGTTGGTGACAGGCTCGATGATGGTGCCATTGATGGATTGAACATGAAAGATCGTATTATTAGAATGTGGTGGATTTAGGCCTAAGGGGGTTCCAGAAGTGGGGAAGATTAGAAGTAGCTTAGTTTTTATGGGATTTAGAATGAGTTTCCATTCAGAAAACCATTTTTCAACTGCCGAAAACAGTGTTGGGTGACTACTTGGAGATTATGGAGAGAGACATCAGAACAGATCAGGGTGGAGTCATCTGCATATTGAATGCAGGTGGCTTTGGGGATGACTGAGTGTAGGTCGTTTATGAATACAGAGAAGAGAAGGGGACCAAGTATAGAGCCTTGGGGAACTCCTATGGTATTTGGTAGCAAGTGAGATAGTGTGCTTTGCCACTGGACTGCTTGTTGTCTACCAGAAAGGTAAGCA